>NW_017100263.1:1717811-1732587 GCF_001263275.1 Habropoda laboriosa | reverse complement strand
AGGAAGGATGACGATCTGAGAGGAAGGAAGGAAGAAATGCAGTCAAATCCACGTTGCAGAGCTTAGCTGTTTAATCAGCGAACAGTGAGTTACAAAAATGGGTTTTTTTTCTGGTGATTTGGTTTAGTAGTTAGTTGTGTTGTATATTGCCAGCTGAAATATGAGCTGGCTGCCCCAAATTAAACCGTCTCAGTAGTGTTTCGCAATTAAAAATCGGTTTTCGGAATATATACGAGAATTTTTGAATTTTAGTAAATACTAGAGTCGTTGCATTGAGTATTATAATAGCTTCATCCCTAGTTCGCTTTATATTGAATATTTTTACGCGTTTAATCGATACCCTCCTTCAAATTTACTTGCGTTAGAGATTCGGGAAAGATATCAATTCGCGGTTTATTCTTTTGCTTTATATACATCGTGTTTATTTCATATCTCTTTTCTTTTTTTTACGTTTATTCTATTTAAAGTTAACTTCATTCTAAAAATCGAGAATAATATAATATCGCGGTTTCCCCTCTTAAATAAATCGCGTTTCGAAATACTTTTCGCGTCGTCCATTCCACAGTGACTCACATTTTGTGAGTCTGTGAGTCTTGGGAAATCAACGACGAGGAACTGGAATGATTTGCGGAAGGATGACGATCTGAGAGGATGGAAGGAAGGAAGGAAGGAAGGAGGCAATGCAGCCAGGCAGCCAAATCTACGTTGCAGAGCCCAGCTGCTTAATCTGCGAATTGTGAGTGAATTTTTTGAGGGTTTGGTGGTTGGTTATATATGTGTGTGCATGTGCATGTCGAAGCTGAACTACCAAGAGGTCAAAGAAGAACTGGATGGACTCTACTGCACTAATGGTGCAAACGCCCTCCCATTATTAGAGTATCAAAGTAGTATACCGCGTTAATTCAATTTAGAGTCAATTTTCCCATTTACTTTCGATCGATACGAGAATTTATCACGTCGCGTCGCGTTTGATAAATAGCTTCGTCCCTTTTTCCATTTTTGCGTTTCTTTTCTCTTTTCTTTTTTGAATTTTTGCTAAATGTCCCAACTAAAATCAACTACAGGAAAATATGGAGGATAATAAAAATTCGCGGTTTCGGGTACTAAACAAAATCCCTGAAAATGAAAATAAATCGCGATTCGTACTCCACTTTTCGCGCGTCACCCTTTCACAGCTTTCCAAGTCTGGTGGGTCTTGGGCATTGGCTTTGGGTCTTTCAATCTATCATTGTGGGCCACTGGTGGGATGAAAATTCAAGGCTGAGGGGAATTCAACGGTCCACTGAGGGAATTACAAAAGTTTCACGGGTCTGAGAGAAGTTTCCAAGTGAATTGTGGGTCAAAATCGAAGGCTGGGAGGACTGAAATGGGTCACTAAGGGTATCTCAAAGGTTACGAATGGTGAGTCGTATGAATTATTTATCTTGTCAATCTAATTTATATTCTGTTTCAGTGTTCCAGCGAAATTTTGTTAAATTGTAATAAATTCGCGGTTTTCCTTACTAAATAAAATGAAAATAAATTGCCTGGGCGTTCTTGATCGTAGAGATCAGTTCTCAAAGCCTATTGTTGTCAAATCTGACGAGATAAAAAGTACCAAGAGTACTGATAAGGTTCAGGGTAGGAATAAAATCTATTTAACAATGTCCACCTGTGTGGTCTGCGTTTAGGGAGTTGTACGTTTTTTCGATGATCGATTTAGGTAAATATTTCGAGCTCACATAAGAGTTCAATTTTCTCCTGTTCAATAAGTACCTACCAATATGTTCAATTTTCTCCTGTTCAATAAGTACCTACCAATATGTTCAATTTTGAATCATTGAAAACTTCTTTCTATGAGTACACCCTCCGGGTATCGTGTATCCGATGAGTATCGTGTTTGCAAAGCAATTGTTTATTCGAGTCGTAATTCTCAGACGCAGTGTCCACTCGCGAACAAGTCGCGATAGTTTTACTCTCAAAAGGACAGTGTAACTGTTTGAATTTAAAAGGGGCGCGTCTTTTCACCGTGATCGGCGTGCGTCTGCCGAGCGGCGATCGCGCATGCGTCGAGCGGAAAAAAGTATGGCGTATTGCACCGTATTAAGATCACGTTTTGCCAATAAAAGTAATATAAATTCAGAAAATTCTTTTCCCACTAATTCTTTTCTGTGCGCGAACAGACAGCTAGCTTGTTTGGCTCGATGTAGGTACAGCGACCCAGGTTTGCGTTTCTTATGTTTGACTCGCAAGAAATATCACGAGTTCTACGAAGTTAAGGCGTAGAATTTTTTCCAGAACAGTTGCGAGTGTACCGTGATCAGAAATCGGGCAGGACGACTCGTCCTCAGTCGGTGTTCACGAAGCTGTCGAACGAGTGCATCGACGAACGACGAACGTCGCTTATACTGCGCGATTATAGTCTTGTAGGGAATACAGTGCTCCCTCGAAGAATGCGTTTTACGCGATATTTTTTTGAAAAATTTTGACGTTCATTTCGAATCAATTTACATATTTATCATATATTCACAATTTTCTCTGTTACTATATTCTACATCCTTTGGATTCCAGAACACCGATTTTTCTTCAACGAAGTGTGAGTGATTAAATCGGTAATTTCATTTCTTGATCAATCTTTTTTTCCTGTCATTTGTTCACTCGCACGAGAGTATTCTCCAGAATACCAAACTACTTCGTCTTTCGAAAGCAACTGTTCGGCAGTAGAATCCTTACATTTACCTTCGAGAGCAAGTCTCGACACGTTTACTCTCAGACAGTTCAGCTATGCTCTCGACAGTCAAGCTCAGGGGCAGTGTCCACTCGCGAGAGATACTCTCGAGAGCAATCGCTCTCTCTCTCGCGATAGTTTTACTTTCAAAATGACACGTAGCTTCATGTTTAGTTCCATATAATACAGACAACGACTATGGCTCGAGTTTCTTACGTTCGGCTCGAATTTCTTATGTTTTGCTCGAGTTTCTTATGTTTCACTAGCAAAAAACATCGCGAGCCTCGCGCAATGTTTTGGTACATGAGGTTGACTAGGCCCAAGTACATACTTGAGGGTCACTAACACGTCTAGGATTTTTCCCAGAACTGCTTGCGTGTAGCAGGGAGCAGAAATCGACATGTACGCAGTTAGTACTTACGAGCCTACCGAACGAGTGCGTCGACGAACGACGTTTGTACCGTGCTATCATAGTTTGTAGAAAATTCAGTGCTCCCTCGAATAAAGCGGTTTTAATTATGCGTGAATTTCGAATCAATTTACGTACTTAGCATATTCGTTCGTGTGAATTAAGTGCCGCTGCATGCAAAAAGCTAGTGCACCGAATTCAAGTACACTACGAACAGCTCAGCTTGGGAGAAAAATCAAACGAGAAGCGTATCTCTGCGAGCTACACAGCTGCAGTTTCACGGAGTGTGTATGCGTGAATAATATGTATGTATACAGGACGTCTGTTTTATCTTAATAAAGTGAAATATCTTTTAAGGCAGTGATGTTAGAAAAAAGATGTTTTAACAAAAGTTGTTTGGTATGGAGGGGGACGTTATGTAGTGTAAATATTTTTTTTCTACCTGGTATGATGGAGGCTTTCAAATTCAGTTTAATTTTTTTAAATGGAACGCTATATTTTTTCATACATAAAATGATAGTGCATGTTAAGACGAGTTCAACGAGCTGCCAACAAAGTCATTTCTCTTCATGGAAGGTCGTAAAATTGCGAAAAACCGGGAGCCGAACCATCATTCGTTCCTCACTGTCGCGTGTCTGTTTTATCAAAGGAAATGACTTTGTTCGCACTTCGTTGGACTCGTCTTAACATACACTATCAGATTACGTATAAAAAAAATATAGCATTCAATTTAAAAAAATGAAACTGACTTTGAAATCTCCCCCATCATACCCGGTACAAAAAAAATATTTATACCACATAATGTCCCCCTCCGTACCAAACAACTTTTGTTAAAACATTTTTTCCCTAACATAAAACAGACACGCTGTATATTGAAATTATAGTCTATCAAATTAATAATTATACAATACAAATAGCTGAATAAAAGTTTATTTTCCACAAGATAACGCTGCAATGTATACAACAAAGTGCTTAGAAAAATATTGTAAAACGGAGAATTTAAGAATATTAAAATAGCCAGCCTTATCCTAAGCTTGAATATCATTGAAAATGTTTAGGGTGTGCTAATACATACGTTCTGTATGCAAAGGTAAGGCTCTTTGCATGTACGTGATGCAAAAATGATGAAATGAAAAATTATATTGTAAATTTATTTGAAAAATGATGGAAATATTGAAAAATACCAAATAAGTATCGATAACAGATTAACAAGCGTGTATGATATAAATATTCATATCAAGATTTCCTTTTTATACAACAATATTTGATTTTTTATTGTTATGTGCTGTTATTTTGTCGTATCTGATCCTGATTTACATCAATACCTTGTCCTTTTCCTGATCAGAATTTACTCTTATTGTTTTTTCTTATATTGTTGTACTTGCCTACTTTTCAGATAGTTCTCGAATTAGCACATCTATACGAGGTTCGTCCAAAATATTCCCGGAATTTTTGTTTATTTCAAGAAATATTTATTTATTCATCAATATTGATGCGGTTCCCTTTAAAGTAATCCCCATTGGATGTAACACATTTGTGCTAGCGTTATTTCCAATCCTCAAAACATTTCTGAAACATACTTTTTGGAATAGTACAAATTCTCACGCGTTTTTTACATTTTTCATTACATTACACCCATCCCTCCATTTACGCGGATTGACCGTTCCGCGTTGATTTTTTTTTACGCGGATAAGAATCGCGTAAATACAGTCTGCATGTATGAAAAGAAAAACAGGTATAAGTTATAAAAATATTTAAATCGCACAGGTTAATAAAAAAAATAATGATATTTCAGAAAACCAGAATAAGTTTTATCCGGTGTCATCGAAACTTAAATCGTAGGACAAGAGGTTTAAAAAAAAAAACGAAAAAGGTCAGAGTTATGTAATTAGTACGTTCAAGTAAGAATTTGCGTCTCTCTGATATGTAATAAGTTCAATGAATGTTTATAGAAAACTGAACCTATCTGACCGCGTAAAATGAGATCGCGTGTAAAAAATAACGCGTAAATAGAGGTATAATTTACCGCGTATAAAAAGTACCGCGTAAATGGAGGGATAGGTGTATTCACTTAATATCTTCCAGTATTTTGGAACCTTGTTCCAAGATTTTCTTTTAATTTTTTCTACTACAACTTCCACCTATTATGTAAACAATAATAATTATAATAATAATAGCATAAAACTATGTAATATATTGTAGTGCAATAATGTAATGTACTTATGATGGTAAAAATATAATGTAGTACTAAATATAATATTAATATCGAACATGTTCTATATTACTTACACTAAACGTGTTTCATATTGGGTACATACATACGTATTTCGACAGAAAAATAGTAATTACACTAAGAAAAATAATTTAACGGTAAATTTCTTTTGAAGATTCAAAAACAAACACGTTTAATGATAAATCATGGGAAAGTAATATTTTGTTACCTTATCTTCGTTAAAAAATTTCACTATTGAACTCGCCTCTCAAAAACGTTTATACGCTTTCAAACAATTATTAACTTCGCATTCAACAACAGACTTGTAACCGAAGCTCAAATTTGAATATGATTGTCTTTAATTTTTGTTTTTAATTTAGATATCTTACACTGCTGCAGATTGATTTTGTTACTTATTTGCCGAGATATTGCGGTGTTCCATATTAGGTATAGTTACTTAAAATTCTATTTTAATTAAAAAAAAATACGACTGATAATACCATGCGAATTAATATTTACCGTCTTAGTTGTGTTTCTATAAATTAATTTTTACGTATGTACAGCAGGAACAACAAGAAGTAGGTTAAGTAATTTTATAAAAATATAAATACAGCAAAATTTACAATATAAATAATTTTTATAGTTAGGAATTCCTTGTACTTTATTTTACTATACTTTGCATAATTTCTATGGTTTACAATTCGTATGTCACGTTCCGATTAAATGCAATCTTATCGTTATTAGTTTCTTATTTTAATTTATGGTACAAAGTAATTATCTTTATATAATTCGGAGGCAAACACATTTGTATCTCCTGCACGCAATGATAGTAATTAACTCTGTTGCTACTTAATAAAATGATGAAATATAATTAAAAAATTGCTCGCCCCTTGTGTTCAATAATCACGTTCGCTAATTATTTGTATTTATCGTAAGAAATATAGAAGGCAGATGCTCCAAATATATATTTTACTCTTATTCTCATATAACTGTTAATAGGTAGTACTTTTCCTGTGATAAACCCATTATCTTGACAATAATAGCACGTATCTGTTCTTTTCTTTTTTTCGTGAATAAGTTAAGACGAATATGTAATATCTTATGTCAGACAAAATTGACAAAATGTCGTCATGCCTAAATTTACTCTTGAAACTATTCGTTGCTTGATTATTTATGAAAGAATCACTTATTGTTTCTACGAATAACGATAGCTTCCTTTACAGACATTTTATGCAATAATTATACAAAACAATACTTTCATATGTGATTATAATAGATATATGTATGATTACTACAACTATTTATATTTATGCTTTATAATTATGCTTACATTTATGTTTATCAAAATGATTGTCTATTGAGAAGAAATTGATAATTGTCAAATTTTAAAGTAAAAATTGTTAGAGCCTTTAAAGAAACGGAACATTATGAAACATTAACCAAAGTTCATGCATCTGTAATTCGATGCACACAATTTTGTTGCAGGAATTACATTTCTAAGAATTTCTAACGTAATGGAATAATGTCATTCGATTTTTTAAGCTTGACGATGTTCATTGTATCTATTTACATATCGTATTGTCATTAAATTACACGTGGACTCAAAGCTATCTCCAAATTTTATTGTCTCAAAGATATCATATATTCTACATTTTTGACTTATAGGAAATGTATTCTTGATTTGCATGGATGTAAATTGTTTCTATATTTATATTGCTTTCTTACTGCTTCTTTTTGTAATAAATTATTGAAACAAACGATGCAAAAAAATGTATTGCAGTATCTGCATAATTATTTGAGTATTAATTATATAAATCTACAATTATTTATAGAGAGGATTGAAAACGTCAGAAAACTCCGAATAGAATTTTTATTTTATAATTTTCAACAATACTGAGCAACAGTACTGATTGGCATTAATTCCATTATAATACACGGGCGAATACAGAATTGTTGCAATAATTAAGAAAAATTTATATCTATTGCAAAAAACTGATATTTTAGTGTCGTATTAATATTATTAACATTATTACTTAAGAAATATTTTTTGCAAATTGCAAATTTATAACATGGTCTGATAACAATATTTATGTACTGTCGATAAATCTTTCGAAATATAAATTGTTTGACAATTCCCATGCTGTGCCGCGACAATATTGACGTACTTTGATTCGTACAAGTCAAACATGTTTCCCGCATATTCATCCGTAATCATATTTATTTATTGGTACATTTATAAATTTACACAAACAAATAGGTAATTTTATGAGAACTTTTATTCACAGTAGTTGAGAGAATATTTATATGAAGTAATAAATGATGAACATAATGAAAATGGACATATGCACGTTATCGTCATTCGGTGAACCGGTTTACTAATACGTATAAATCGAATATCTTTGTACACCAATAAAACTGTAACTTACCTTTTTTTCACTGCAGTTTAAGGAAGACACGCTGTATTGAGACAACGACTGAAGATGGGAGCTGTCAAATGTTCGGTGACAGAATAATTGTAATGTTACTGAAGAGGTTTGTACAGCGAGTGCTTGGGCTGATACGCATTTGTGGATAATCTTCAGTCGATTGCCGCGTGATGGCTACGTGCTTCGGTGAAATAATGCCATTTCACAATCAGTGCAGGTTCCAGTGATACCGGTTGAAAAGCAGATACCTATTGCACTTTTTGCAGTCAGCCGGAAAATTTTTACCATAGATGATAAGTATTCTATACCTCATGTTTGATATCATCTTTAGTATATCATAAGTTTAGTTTAGTATTCAAGCATAATATAGTTTACGTAAAATATGTAAATGTATTTACTTTAAAGACAATATTTTAAAATGGATTTAAGAACAGGTTATGTGAGAATGATGTATGTTCACTGGTAATATAAAATTCTTTACAGAATAATTCTAAGAATTTTGATAAATAACCGATAATATCAATCCCTTTATATCAATACCATGAATGTGCAATTCGATAAGTTATGGAAATTCACGGTTGAATGTAAACTTCTTTTTTACAGATATCAGTCTTGCTTTAGATTTTAACTATAAAATAATTTTCAACAATTTCTTTCCTCAAAAAGTGCAACACATTTGTTATGTACGAAGTTTCCATTGCTGAGACATACGGCACGTCGTCTAGAGTTTAGTCTAGCACCTCCTCCAAGTAGGGTTAGGGAACACCATACGAGTGAATTCCTTTTCCACGAAATTGAGCTCACCTCACTATCAAAAATTACCGACATTTTGACCGCTCGTACGATGAATACATACCGGAACAACTCTACTACGCGTATCGACTACGACAACGACTTGGACTAGACGTGTGGCTTAATGTGCGCATGAACAACTTCACCTGTTGCTTTCCTGGACTGAGAGATTATATCAGCAACCTCGGAACTTGAACACGACTGCAGCTCGCTAGTTTCCAGGCAACAGTAGACCGCCCATTGGAAAGCGCGCAACCTGCGTGTCTGGCATCGGCTATACTGGCATCTTCCTCATATTCGTTATTTCATGCTTCAGTGTATAACTGGACGTACTGGCCGGTTCTTCAAACGGCGAGTCAGATTTGTCTTCTATCATGACCAATTTTAAAAAGCATAAAATTGGCGAGTTCACTTGCCAAGCTCCTGCTGCTGAAGAGGAGCAAACGAAGCCAGACAAGAAGGTTCGTCCTCCCCTACTTTATGCGAAAACTTGGCCAGAACTTAGCTAGCTTTTTTGCACAAATTTGTCTAAATTGCACCGAATAAATTCTTAGCTTGTCGAAGCAACACTTGAAGCTTCCCCAGCTTCTTTTGCGCTAAATATCGTCTTCTCATTATCTCATCTAGGAAACTTCATAACTTGGAACGCACGTTCCGTAATTCCAAAAACCACAGAGCTTGAATTATTTATAAAAATAACAATAATGTTGTAGCTACAATCCAGGAGACCTGGCTGTCACGCGACAAGGATATTTCGTTCCAGAATTACGTCATAATTAGGCACAGATCTGATGACTATCTCAGGGGAGGAGGGGAGGCATCATTATACACAGGACACTAAACTTCGCTCCTTTTGCTCTTCGAGGCAATGGGACTGTTAAGCCTGGTCTAGAACCTATTGAACCTCATCATTATATCGGTTTATTGTACTCCTTCGGTTAGACTCACGGATGAGATTTTAGATATGCTCACTTACTATCGCTCTCCACTTATTGCTGGCGTCGGTCTTAATATTAGACATAAACTCTGGAATAATTCCCCAATAGAAACGGTTCAGTGTTTGAGAGGGATGTTGATCAAACTAGATACTATACATACTTCATCCTGATTTTTATACATATACATTACCTAATAGCTTCTCATCTACACTTGACCTTTTTCCATCTAACAACAGCTGCAATTTTGTCTGTAGAGTAGTCGACAGCATCAGTTCTCCTGGTTATATTAACTCCAATCTCAAACAACTGCACACCAACCACTACATCCATTCCAGTTACTGACTGGAAGATCTACTATAAGGAAACGATTCAACTTTCAATTAATCATATCATTTCTTGTCTTCGCAACAAGTCGCATCGCGACGGGTCTACTAAATTGTTTCACACCAACAACAAATTCACAACAGCGGACTCTCAACTCAAATATTTAACTTCTCTCCGTAACTCTGTCAGGAAAAAGTGGCAGAAGACTGATAATCTAATCTATTCACAATATTACAAGGATCTTAAAACCCAAGTCAAAAAGAAGATCATCGTACTAAAAGATCAACTCATACAAGATCAACTTAAACAAGCAAACTTTGAAGACCATATTTTTTGGCTTATGATCATTTGGATTAGAGCAATCTCCTAGCCCTCGATTCCTAGAAAGTTCAGATTCTAGCTGATCATTTTAGAACTGTTTACGATCAAACATACTCTGCCATCTCCTCGTTACAGCTGGTAGTGAACTAGTAATTAGAAAGATTTCATTACAAAAAATACTGTAGCTCTTCCTAATGTAACGAACTCCTGAAACACCTTTCTCCGAACATCATTGCAAACCTCGACAAAAAATGAAAACCCAACAAGGCTACCCTTACTGATTAAACATACGTCTTTTATAGTATTCCTCCAAATATACTACATTTTCAGAGCTGCCTTCACGTACTCCATCGAGTTGAAAAGTAGCAAAAACGTTCCCTATACTTAAACCTGGGAAAGATCACAAACTAACTGACAACTATCGGCTAGTTAACCTACTACCAGCCCTGTCGAAAATCTTCGAGAAGATTATCTGTGCTATCATGGATGAGCACATCTGGAAGTACGATATCCTGATTAATCAGTAGTTTTGATTTCGCAGGAGCCACTCGACTGTGCAACAGCTTGTTAGGATAGCACAACACGAACATGAGTCGATACCCAGTCGTGGTCCTTCTTGACCCCCAAAATGCTTTCGACTTGGTCTGACATAATGGTCTTATTTATAAACGTATTAAATTGAACTTTCACCTCATCTTTATCGAACTCTTCCACTGGTATTTAGCCAGCAGAACATTTTACGTGCAAGTTGGTTCTGATAAATCAGCCCAAATTTCCATCACAGCTGGAGTCCTACTGAGCTTTGTACAGGGTCCCTTTCTCTTCCTGTTTTATATCAACGATCTACCCAGTGCCCCAGATACTTTCCTTGCCCTTTTTGCTGACAACGCGGCAATTTCTGCTTTGTCCTGGTGCCACCAATATTTAGAAACACCTCCACTTTCTTAGCAACTTCTTTCTTAGGTGGAAATTCACTCTGAATTGTGACAAAGCACAGGCTATCCTGCTTATCAGGAAAGTCACGCAACGGAATTAGGGAGTCTCGACTTTTTAATCGAATAATACTAATATTTCATGAAGTGACAAAGTCATCTACAGTGGGTAAAAAAAGTTTTTGCACACCCCCTTTTATAGAAATAACAATACATATTTATACGTATTTTATTAACAAAACAATGTGTGTTAATAACAATATCGAAAAATTATAAACAAAATAATAAATTAGGAAAAAACAAAGTAGTAGCTTTTCAGCAAAATATAAGCAAAGCGTTTAGATGGTGAGGAAAGAACCATTCTTAAGTGCTCACATTACAACTACTCATATCGCTAAAGTTACAGGCAATTTTGAACTGTTGGCAAGAAAAAATTTTAGAAGTGAGACAAATAGACAAAAGAGATTAGAATTCGCCAAAACGTATGCAGGATGAACGAAGTATGTACCTTGATCACTGATCGAATATCTCACTTGTTTTTTATAATACGAAAAAATGTCGAAGGAAAACATTATTTGATTCGAAGGGGCAACTGCTGTAAGCAGAAAATTTTTCTAAACGTTATATTTTTCGAAATTTCAACGTCATCGATGTTTTTTTAAACGGGAGTACATATTTTTATCATTATGACGTAATAACTGAGGTCAAAACCTATCCAATGACCTATAATACCGTGACTAATACACTTAAACACAAAACTGAAGATACAGGTACGGTGTCTTTTAACTCTCACATTATTGTTTGGAATTCTTTCAATGATATCTACCCTTCATTTTCGTTGCTGTGACATATTTAATTGTTACTTTGTACGATTTATTGGTAACAGTTTGTATCATGACTCAGATGAGAACAGAGGCTGATATTTCTCCACGGAAACTAGTTATAAATTTATACTGCTAGTACACTGCTTCTACTGTACATGTAATTATTGGAATTTGTTGTTTCATGAGACGAAGTTAATCGTATCATCTCATGCAATCATACAAGCATGCATTGATAATCGAGACAATGTCTCTTTTAAATAAATTCATTACTTTCGATGTTCTATTTCACAAATTCTTTAAGAAAATAATACATGAAATGGTATGAATGATTTCGTCTCATTGCCCTCCTATCATTTTCTAAAAAACAAAGTCCACTGTTAATTCAGAAAATGTACATTGGTGCGGTTGCATTTCATTTAATCCCCCAAAAGCAGGTTTTTCAATTTGACGTAGTTTCCGAAATATTAGCATTTATAGATTAAAATGGCCGTGTTAAATATCTACACGTGATTATTTCTATAAGTATCAGAAATGCGAAAAAATGTTTCAGATGAAAGATGTATGGTATCGAGGGGGACATATTATGCTGATAATTGTTTGACCCTGAGATAACAGTGGAGAGTTCTGTGAAGGACATATTTAAATTTTTGAATAAAATCGTATATCCTTTATTGCATATTCTTATAGCTAATACTGAGACGTATTCAAAGCACTACCTACACATGTATTTTTTATAAGCCGTTGTTGACTTCCCAAGGTTTGCGTGCATTAGCGTTAGCCTGTCCCAATTGTAACTTACTTCACTTGCCTTTTTAACGGTTTGGCATGTGTAGGTTGCATTTCAGCACTTAGGTTCAAATTTTCGGAAGTGTGACTTACACCACTATGACTTCAACCCCCTCGTATAATTCACAGAAAAGGTTACTGCCGCTCTAATTCTTCTAACGACGATTACAAAAGGAATACCAATCATTGTACACAAGACGGTTTTATTGAAATTGCATAGATGCTGTAGCATGTTTTTATAGGTAGACTTTACGCCCCTTCTACTATAACACCCAATTATCGCACTTTTTGTATTTGTCTTCTTTTCAAGTAATATATAAGCAAACCACAAAACATTGTACTCGCAGTCGAGGATTGTAAAATCTCAAAATAAATTCAGTTCCTTTCAGAGCTGCCGTAATTTTACAAATGTGGAAACTCTAAGTTGAACCTTCTTCATACCCCAAATAGCTCTCAACTAATTGTTCTTTCAAAGGTATCGTGATCACGAATCGGCCGAGTTATAAGAATGTTATGCCTGCGGTATCAATTCTGGCTACATATTCGAGGATTAATTACTAATACCTAAGGTAATGTAATTGCTTGAAAAGTTATAAAAGTTTATAGCTTTCACGATCATTAGTAATCCAACACTGCATTTTGCACAGAATATAAGTAAACTACGAATGTAATAATTTTTTATTATAATGCGACAAATCAAAGTTACAATTTACCCATATTTTGTACTTCAGCCAAAGTATCAGTACACAAATTTACATGAAAATGGATTGACGTCTCTAATGAAGAAATAAAATGTACGAATCTCTAATATATTATTTGAATTAATTGATTTTTCCCAAAAATGAATTTTTTAGGTGAATTCGCCATAAAGAAACACATAATCTCTACATTTAAACCATTCCTCTATCTCTAATAGTTTCCGAGATATTGGAGTGCATAGGTTTTGACACTCCAAGTTGGAAGGTTATTTTTACCCTCTCAACATGAATGATGGCCGATAAAATAAATACGTGTGAAATATTTTTTCGAGTACAACCTCATATTTAAGCGAGTGACATTTGGGGATGTTATCTTGTTAATATTAATTTACGTATCTATGCAGTGAAGTTGGAATTCATTGACAACTATGTGGCGTGCGTTTTGCTACCTTCCTAATATTTTTAAATTTCAATTGTTCTTGAGTTACATATACAATCATGAATCAACTGATCATGTTGGTGTAGCAGTATCCTGTACTTTATGATTTATTGACTGATAAAATAATGGATAGGGCACACGCTGAGGATATGGAATAACATCGGAAAAGAAATGAACACAAACGGTAAAAATGATATATTTTAATATGTTAGAAATTTTTTAGTTTAATTTTTTTAATCCCTTCTAGAAGGTAAGAAATTCTACTTCAGTTGATCTCTTTAGTTAAGCTTGATGTACCAATTTTCTCTTCTCATACATTTGTGTCTCTTCATCTGAAATTATTGACTACACTGACTAAAAGCTATGCAAATACTGAAATGTTTGAACACTCATCACTGATGCAACCGATGACACATCATTGGTATATACATATGTACATATAAATCGATTTTAATGCGTTACTGTTCGAAGAATATTGTTCCATATTACATTTATTGAAATGAATTTTTAAAGTACGTTTATTTTATTATTTATGGTAAAAAAATCTCACGACTTACAAACGGTCATTACCCTTACCGATTTCGATGGCCTTCAGATATGTTGTCAAGGTCAATGTCCTGAGGAACATTGCTTATACATACACTACCAGCCAAAAGTTTGGAATCACCGAGTATTGCAATTTACACAAAAATTTCCAAAAAAGAGTCAGCGACTTTGAGAATTTTTTATCATTCGAATCAATTGATATGAGATAAATTGATAAATGTAGAATTGAGATAAACTTGAAATCTATAAAAAAATATTGATGAAAAGTGGGAGGTGATTCCAAACGTTTGGCCGGTAGTGTATGTTCGAGATGCTAGAAATTCATAGGAAATGATATCAAGTACAGCTCAAAATGTATAACACACCTAAGACATATATGTTTACAAAGTAAATAATATATTTATAAAACATTTATATTTTTT
>NW_017100263.1:1693491-1701112 GCF_001263275.1 Habropoda laboriosa | reverse complement strand
AATGTGTGTTAATAACAATATCGAAAAATTATAAACAAAATAATAAATTAGGAAAAAACAAAGTAGTAGTCTACTTATTAGTCGGTATTGATAGCTTTTCAGCGAAATATAAACAAAGCGTTTAGATGGTGAGGAAAGAACCATTCTTAAGTGCTCACATTACAACTACTCATATCGCTAAAGTTACAGGCAATTTTGAACTGTTGGCAAGAAAAAATTTTAGAAGTGAGACAAATAGACATAAGAGATTAGAATTCGCCAAAACGTATGCAGGATGAACGAAGTATGTACCTTGATCACCGATCGAATATCTCACTTGTTTTTTATAATACGAAAAAATGTCGAAGGAAAACATTATTTGATTCGAAGGGGCAACTGCTGTAAGCAGAAAATTTTTCTAAACGTTATATTTTTCGAAATTTCAACGTCATCGATGTTTTTTTAAACGGGAGTACATATTTTTATCATTATGACGTAATAACTGAGGTCAAAACCTATCCAATGACCTATAATACCGTGACTAATACACTTAAACACAAAACTGAAGATACAGGTACGGTGTCTTTTAACTCTCACATTATTGTTTGGAATTCTTTCAATGATATCTACCCTTCATTTTCGTTGCTGTGACATATTTAATTGTTACTTTGTACGATTTATTGGTAACAGTTTGTATCATGACTCAGATGAGAACAGAGGCTGATATTTCTCCACGGAAACTAGTTATAAATTTATACTGCTAGTACACTGCTTCTACTGTACATGTAATTATTGGAATTTGTTGTTTCATGAGACGAAGTTAATCGTATCATCTCATGCAATCATACAAGCATGCATTGATAATCGAGACAATGTCTCTTTTAAATAAATTCATTACTTTCGATGTTCTATTTCACAAATTCTTTAAGAAAATAATACATGAAATGGTATGAATGATTTCGTCTCATTGCCCTCCTATCATTTTCTAAAAAACAAAGTCCACTGTTAATTCAGAAAATGTACATTGGTGCGGTTGCATTTCATTTAATCCCCCAAAAGCAGGTTTTTCAATTTGACGTAGTTTCCGAAATATTAGCATTTATAGATTAAAATGGCCGTGTTAAATATCTACACGTGATTATTTCTATAAGTATCAGAAATGCGAAAAAATGTTTCAGATGAAAGATGTATGGTATCGAGGGGGACATATTATGCTGATAATTGTTTGACCCTGAGATAACAGTGGAGAGTTCTGTGAAGGACATATTTAAATTTTTGAATAAAATCGTATATCCTTTATTGCATATTCTTATAGCTAATACTGAGACGTATTCAAAGCACTACCTACACATGTATTTTTTATAAGCCGTTGTTGACTTCCCAAGGTTTGCGTGCATTAGCGTTAGCCTGTCCCAATTGTAACTTACTTCACTTGCCTTTTTAACGGTTTGGCATGTGTAGGTTGCATTTCAGCACTTAGGTTCAAATTTTCGGAAGTGTGACTTACACCACTATGACTTCAACCCCCTCGTATAATTCACAGAAAAGGTTACTGCCGCTCTAATTCTTCTAACGACGATTACAAAAGGAATACCAATCACTGTACACAAGACGGTTTTATTGGAATTGCATAGACTACACCAGTTGTGGCGCATAAAAAGAAATAGACTTGAAAACACCCAATTATCGCACTTTTTGTATTTGTCTTCTTTTCAAGTAATATATAAGCAAACCACAAAACATAGAAATAAAAAAAAAAGCCATAAAACATAAATTCAGTTCCTTTCAGAGCTACCGTAATTTTACAAATGTGGAAACTCTAAGTTGAACCTTCTTCATACCCCAAATAGCTCTCAACTAATTGTTCTTTCAAAGGTATCGTGATCACGAATCGGCCGAGTTATAAGAATGTTATGCCTGCGGTATCAATTCTGGCTACATATTCGAGGATTAATTACTAATACCTAACGTAATGTAATTGCTTGAAAAGTTATAAAAGTTTATAGCTTTCACGATCATTAGTAATCCAACACTGCATTTTGCACAGAATATAAGTAAACTACGAATGTAATAATTTTTTATTATAATGCGACAAATCAAAGTTACAATTTACCCATATTTTGTACTTCAGCCAAAGTATCAGTACACAAATTTACATGAAAATGGATTGACGTCTCTAATGAAGAAATAAAATGTACGAATCTCTAATATATTATTTGAATTAATTGATTTTTCCCAAAAATGAATTTTTTAGGTGAATTCGCCATAAAGAAACACATAATCTCTACATTTAAACCATTCCTCTATCTCTAATAGTTTCCGAGATATTGGAGTGCATAGGTTTTGACACTCCAAGTTGGAAGGTTATTTTTACCCTCTCAACATGAATGATGGCCGATAAAATAAATACGTGTGAAATATTTTTTCGAGTACAACCTCATATTTAAGCGAGTGACATTTGGGGATGTTATCTTGTTAATATTAATTTACGTATCTATGCAGTGAAGTTGGAATTCATTGACAACTATGTGGCGTGCGTTTTGCTACCTTCCTAATATTTTTAAATTTCAATTGTTCTTGAGTTACATATACAATCATGAATCAACTGATCATGTTGGTGTAGCAGTATCCTGTACTTTATGATTTATTGACTGATAAAATAATGGATAGGGCACACGCTGAGGATATGGAATAACATCGGAAAAGAAATGAACACAAACGGTAAAAATGATATATTTTAATATGTTAGAAATTTTTTAGTTTAATTTTTTTAATCCCTTCTAGAAGGTAAGAAATTCTACTTCAGTTGATCTCTTTAGTTAAGCTTGATGTACCAATTTTCTCTTCTCATACATTTGTGTCTCTTCATCTGAAATTATTGACTACACTGACTAAAAGCTATGCAAATACTGAAATGTTTGAACACTCATCACTGATGCAACCGATGACACATCATTGGTATATACATATGTACATATAAATCGATTTTAATGCGTTACTGTTCGAAGAATATTGTTCCATATTACATTTATTGAAATGAATTTTTAAAGTACGTTTATTTTATTATTTATGGTAAAAAAATCTCACGACTTACAAACGGTCATTACCCTTACCGATTTCGATGGCCTTCAGATATGTTGTCAAGGTCAATGTCCTGAGGAATATTGCTTATACATACACTACCGGCCAAAAGTTTGGAATCACCGAATATTGCAATTTACACAAAAATTTCCAAAAAAGAGTCAGCGACTTTGAGAATTTTTTATCATTCGAATCAATTGATATGAGATAAATTGATAAATGTAGAATTGAGATAAACTTGAAATCTATAAAAAAATATTGATGAAAAGTGGGAGGTGATTCCAAACTTTTGGCTGGTAGTGTACATATATGTCGCTTGGCTTTAGTTTCCGAGATATTCCCAAAAATACTTTCTAAATATATATGTAGATACTGAAGTAAATTCTTGGAGACTATGATCTTACGACGTATGGCACATAAATACTAAACACCACTGATGGTGTATTGGTTTGAGCATGTCAATCACGCATACACAGGGTGAGTTTTTTAACTGTGCTACCTAAATTTATTCGTAAACTATTTGTTGTATCAAAAAAATGTTCAAACGAAAGTTGTTTGGTATCAAGTGGGGCATAGAATGTAGTAATTAGTATTTTGATAGTCCTCTTTTTTATCGAGATATGAAGGTCACCTTGAATTTTTGTAACATGATGTGTAATGTTTGACTCTGTGGTTCGAAAGAGTAGATGAATGATGAGTAAAAGCTACAAGGTATATGGGGTCAAAAACTAATAATTTCCGAGATATTCCTCAATTAATCTTTAATGTAAGCAATGCTCAAAATGTCGTCCATTACATCGAGTACAAATTCGTAGACGATTTATGGTACTTCCATTTTCTTATTTTTTTAGAAGCTTGACCGCTTTTAGTATTCCTTTTCTTTTTTACTGATCTTCTGAACGCCTCTCTTAAGTTGCTCCATCCCCCTTTGCAAAGAATTTCTAGAAATAAATAACAGTAATTAATTTAATAGATTGAATTTTAGTCAGATATTTAGAAACAGGAGACAGTTATCGGTTGGATGAATCTACCGTCAGAAAAGTTGTGAAAGAAGTATTTAAGGCTATTGTGAATACAATGATGTCGATACTTGTGGTATCCCAGTAATCTTTGTAGTATATGATTTTCTGGTGACTATTGCTCGCTAAATATTAGGCAACTGATTCGAAACGTGGGGGTGGGGGGATAAGTTGAGACTTGTAAAACGTACTCACGAATGTTTGAGGATCATTTTGTTTTATTCTTTCTATACCAATTATTGCTTGATGATTACTTGTCCTTTTCTCTCCCGAATTCTATTAAAAGCTATTGGTTAAGCCCTGGAGGATAAAGGATACTGTTTGAACCACCATGCTTTCTAAGTGCGCCGAGTAATTGCCTAACGCAAGTACCTACTAGCTTAACTATGGAAGAATTTAGAAACATCTCTAATTTTCCAAAATTACGAATGTGCTACTATTGTAAAAGTATCCAATGAATTTGGGGCTTTAGATATAAACTATCTAATTTTCTAAAGAAATAGACCCGTAAGAAACAGAATTAATTTTAATTAACATTCGTATCAATTACATTTCTACAGCAGAAATGAAGAAGTATTTAAACTTATGCTAACTTACCGGTAAAGTATCAAAATCATAGCAATATATCTTTATAAAACACAGTTTGTTGGGGACTTGAACGATATTGATTATAGTTTCTGCCCTTGGATATTGCACACACTATTTAGTGCCGTTTATGGTTCCCTCTCGTGGGACCATCCAAAAGACTGATTCTTTTGGGAAACTGATTCTGAAGCTTGTTTGTGTTTAACTGATTTTATTCATGAATTTATTCTATAAATCTTGTGCACTAAGGAAACCTAAACATTTCTTCCTGAATGCCAAGAATCTACCCTAATTATTGTGCGATACTGTGTGCCTAAGCACACTGAGTGTTTTTATACTGTTTGCTTGCTATTTTGAAACTGAATTTTCATCGTCGACGCTGCCTACCGACTCACTTTTCTTTTTGTCTAATATACGCCGACTGGTGATTCCTAAAAATACCAAATTGCCAATTAGAGTATCTAAATAAGTAGCATCGCAGCACCCTTCTCTTGCGCCCTCAACGCGCGTTACCTTAGAGAGGGGATGGCGATGTCTTAACTGAAAGTGGCTAATGTTTGGTAACTGCACAAGATTTCCTCCAGGTTTGACTGCTTCAGTTCTTTTACCGTTACAACTAAATCTTGATTCACCCTTCGGAAGGCCCGCTTTATGGTACAGTTTCGGGCTACTGAGGATGAGAGAAATGATACTCTATAATCTCTAGGGTGTGTAAACTCAACTTTTTCTCGCCAGGACGTATTTTATACTCTAAACGCGTGCTAATAATAACTGAAATCCTAATCTGAAAAATAGCGTCTTCTACGTGCCCATGTCATAAACCGCTGCATCAACACTGTTGCTGATAACTTTGGACTGTGTTAAACATCTAGTTATAGTCTAATGAAAATTTTATCCTAATTTCGAAGTATTCCAGAAACATTAACAAGCTGTCTTCGATATTTGGTTCAACACAGGGCTTTAATTTTTATGAATTCAGCGAGCCTTGCAAACGGACGAAAGTCCCACCGACCTTAAGAAATCAAATCACGGTCGATGAAGACTTCATCCGGACACACCACTCGTGACATGTCCCACTTCCGAGTTTTCATTTTAGTCCTCTTGAAATTGAAACATGATACGAGGTGTCTGAAAAGAAAGCAAATATATTTGCAGAAAACATTACAGAAGAAATATATGTATATACAGGGTGTAAAACAATTAATGGTCACGGCTTCAGGGGGTGAATCTACACCCTTGGATTAAATTTTTTTTTTTTTACATCAACGTATTCTGCTCGACGAGAAGAGGAAAGGAGCCATGTGCCGCAAACAAATAGTTTCCGAGGTAAACGTTGATAAAGTTTGGCAACGATTTGATTGTGTAGAGCTATACGTATAGACTAGGAGCTACTAACACTCTGCCATTTGGTGGGATCTAGCCGTGTAGGACACGCTCGGTATAATGGTGTGCGTGCCCCTACACAAACGAACTTCAATTTCACTACACGAATACGTAACTGACACCGAAGAACAAAGAACCGTACTGAAGCTGACATGTTTAAAGATGCGTATCTAAAAACACCGGAATAACATTTTCTAATTCTGACACCTACGCAACTTTACAGAAACGAGCAGATACGTCACTGATGTGTGTAAATAGATGTTTACTCTGTCTTCGTGACGTACAAATGCCACGCTATTTTACAGTTCATGGATTTTAGCCGTTCAAAGCCATACAACGGTAATCCCTATTGTGTCGTTCGATTATCTTAGCTATCCCTTTCTCAGCCGTCTCATTTTGCCCTGATGACGCACAACTAGTAACAATAAGCTAGACATAAATAACAGCCTCCTGGCTACATATCTAAAAGACGAAGTTGTCATGCACTCCTCTTACCTCAACGCATCCCTCGGGGTAGGGATTCAATTCTTCTTGATCGCTATTCAAAAAGTGCCCTTAACCGACTAATACCGGTGAACTCCGGTATAATTGGCGCCGTTTGGTTCGGAACCTGTAGTGGGTGATCTGCGAAACGATAGTTGCCTTTAGCGAGTATTATATGTATACTATAGGTATAACTCGAAAATTTCGAGTACCTGATACTTGGATCGGGTCGAGAATTATTTCGGTCGGCTTGGGATCCCGAAAATTTGAAGAACTGTGTTCTAAAATGGGCTTTGTTGAATACGGCCAGGAATTGGAAGTGTTCAATATTACTACTAGTACGCATTTCCTTCAGAATTTATGAATTTCGATAAAACAAACCGCACGGACTCTTTATGAATACTGTGTATACATATAGTACGTAGTGTGAAGACTCAAGTCAATGAAGCTCGTCTCGAAATTTCGAGAATTCCGAACCGACCAAAACAATTCCCGACCCGATCAGAGTATCGGGTACCCGAAATTTTCGGGTTCTCGCACACCTCTAGTGTATACCTTACAATTAGTACATCAAATGACAATTATATAAAAATTTTATTTTAGAGATTTATGTAAGCGTTGTCGTAATGTGTAAATAAGTAAATAAATACACTTTTGTGGGCAAAGAAGCTAAGTAACTGAAGAAGGCGAATGGGGATACTAAAGCGTACAAGTATAAATTCATCTACTGTTAGTGGAGGCAATAAGGTCATCTGTTGATCAGTTGAATTTTTTTAAACCACACGACGGTATATTACTTTCTATGGCATAATATCGAGACGAGTTTAACGAACCAATAAGTTGCACGATTTTATTGAAAAATATAAAAATTTGAAGTTATTTTATACAATCGTAAGCAATAGAAAGTCTCCCTTTCATATATTCCATACTTGTTGCCTGACAAGTAAAAACTCAAAAAAACTCCTGCGGTGATAGATCAGGAGATCTGGGCCGCCACTCCGAGGGAGCCCTACAATTAATCCAACACCGAGGGAAATGTGCGTTTAGATAACGTAAGGATCGCTACTCAGCGTTCGATATAAGATGCTTGC
>NW_017100263.1:1690411-1693441 GCF_001263275.1 Habropoda laboriosa | reverse complement strand
CCAAATAAAATCATGCAATATATGGGGTCGTTGAACTCGTCTCGTTAAAAATATACCACGGGCCATTTAAAAAAATCTGTCTAACATTCAAACAACCTTAATGTCTCTACTAATAAAGATATAATAATCTTTTTCCATGAAGCATGTTCGGTCAATTTCTCGTAGCCAGTGAGGATTTTGCACTGACCAATAATTGCGTGTCATGTAAATTAACACGCCCAGTGCTGGTAAAAGTAGCCTCATCGGTAAATAGTATTAAAAAGAAAAAATTTGGATTGATTTGAGCATATCCTCGAATACGTTCTGTAATGAAAGTAATAGAATGAAAAACGTCAAATATCTCAGCAGTGGTAAGTTTTAGGACAAATGCACCTTACTTAGTATGTTTATACTCAGAATACGCCAATTGATCGAAATCGGGCATCAAAAATTGGACATCCATTTAGAAAAACAAAGGTGACCGCTATATCTTCTCTACGCCTCCACTTGCAAGAATACCATGTATACCGTATTATGTAGTTTCTTAAACATTTTCAAAAAATGAGCAAACAAAAAACGATATTCCCCTTTGGAAATCATTTAAATCGTGCTACGTACATTTTTCATGAACTTAAAAACAAAGGAGATATTTAAATGACCCCTTTCAGCTGGGACACCCAAGTTGTTATTGGCCAAGTGCAAAAAAATCATTCGCATATATATCGTCTGATTTATTCAATTACTAGATTTCAGTGAACTATTTAGAGCACTTCCTTTCTGTTCCTGCAATTTAAAATTTGATTTCAAAGTTGAAGTTTTA
The DNA here is from genome assembly GCF_001263275.1 of Habropoda laboriosa. Classification (NCBI taxonomy): domain Eukaryota; kingdom Metazoa; phylum Arthropoda; class Insecta; order Hymenoptera; family Apidae; genus Habropoda; species Habropoda laboriosa. Next base: position 1,692,642 of record NW_017100263.1, on the reverse strand, counting down.
TTTACATTATGCTTACTAAGTAATCCAGTTTTACGAATTTTTTAATATTTACTTCTAGATTCTAACTCAAAATCAGATGCGACCGTCATTAATGTTGTATTCATGGAAATTGTACTCAGTTCGCTTCTGGCTAAAATAATCATCATTTCTCAAAATAGATTGCTTCGTAATATGTTTTCGTCGTAAAACGGGTATTAATTTGAATATGTTATCTATCGAATATTCGATCTACCAATTAAATAATGTTACTTATTATATTCACAGCGAACTATTGTTATTTCGGAAATTAGTCCGTCTGCGAAACTCTTTCGATTTCATTCTGTAGCATGTACCTGGAACCAAGATATTATTAAACAACTAACTGCCTACGATTTTAGCTCCCTCTACTTTTCCACGCGAGAAGAAACATGATTCGCAATTCTCTCGGGACATTGTTTAGGCAGCTACGAATATAGTGATAGTACATATGACGTCACTTGAACCATTGTTAACTCACTAACAACAGAACGTGGCTTCAAAATAATGAACTTCTTCGTGTTCGAATCTTCAAAATGATTTGACGATACACTTTTCGAATTTATCCGCGACTTCTGTAGATCGTTCATTTCTGTTTCTCTAATCGTTAGAATATATTCAAGGGAATTGGATGACTTTAAGCCCGAGTCAGCTGAATTTTTCAGCAAAATGCTACAGTTCACGGTGTTGCCGTCACCGCTATTCCCGTTATCGTAACTCATGAATTCACGTGTTACGTAAATTCCAGCACGATCCGCGCATCTTTGACCAATTAGCGAGCAGTCTTTTTATCGTACTGTTATGGTTCATGAAAAAGTCATAGACAAAAATTACCGATGAAATTCTTCTCGGTCACTTTGCGACGAATAAATTTACCGATAAAACAGAATCCAGCAAAGCTCGCTCGTAATCGTACAAACCACGTTTATGAAACTCTACGTCAATTTGCAAAACATCGGGCTTTTTTATTGAAAATTGCAGACTGTCGCAGATATGCTTAATCATTTTTCACTGGTCTTTTATCCCCGTGAAAGTTTCAACTAATAACGGTATTGTTGTTGTGTGAAGTATTTAACGAGCGTTCTTTTCTGCGAAACGTCAGCATGATGTAAAAGCAATTCAACTTACGTGACATTACGTAACACTGGTGCAACTTGATAGCTTCGAATTAGAGATTTAATGTAAAACGATAACTGTAACTGCATGTGTGGTTTCCATGTGAAATACATATTATGTTTTCTTTCGTATAAAAGGAGAAATATCAATGGTAGTGTTTTAGTTTCGTTTTTTAATCTAACACGATGTGTTCATTTCTTTTTATTGAGAATGCGTATATTGTACGTATCAAATGTTTGATACTCTGCTGTACATTATTATTCGCTATTCTTTCTATTATATTTGTAGTTCATGTTTTGCTGACATTAGGTCAATTAGAAATGCCTTAATATATTATCTATGTCGTAATAAATATAAAATTGATGATAAAATCATTTAACCCTCCGTAGGTAATTTCGATCTTTGACGACCCAAGTGAAAATTCATTCCCGTATTTCTTCGAAACGAATTTTTAGTTTTATTGAAAAAAGTTTTAAACACTTCACTTAACGAACAATTGTACAATGTAGTAGACACTGATAAGTACCTACTCCAGAATTTTTGACAGTTTAAAACAGTAAAAAAGTTAAGCTTGGACACAAACAATCCAGTTTACCTACGGACGATTAAGCAGTTTTTAATTATAATTTCAATAACATTTAGTATTTCAGTTAATATTAAAAAGTAGATTAAACTTCTAGGCCTGCTTTTGTATAACATACATCTACAATAAACAACGATTCTCATACATACCCGAATAAGAATGTTCAAATTAACCTAATTTTTGGCTTTGATTAATCATAATTTAGTTATAGAAAATTTAAATATAATTCAAACATTAAACATACATAATAAGTTTTCGTAATTTGTACCCATAGCAAAAAATTTGTAAATGTGACGAGTAAATTAATAAATTTCTTCCTATTGTTTAATTTTCTAAGTAGGTCATTGTGTAGATAATTACATTTTTAAATTGTATTTCAGATCGGTAATGCTTCAAGCGTGTACTTCATATTTCCATAATTCCACGATCAGTTGTTTCACTAACTATAAAATAATCCTATGCTAAGAGATCGTTATATAATTGTACGACACCTAACAATAAGTCCTGTGATGTGAAA
>NW_017100263.1:1670929-1690367 GCF_001263275.1 Habropoda laboriosa | reverse complement strand
AGTAAGTGTACATTAGAGAAATTTAAAATTATTTTATAAAATTAAACGGTCAGTTAAGGTAAGAATACATGAAAATTTCTTACAAATGTAAAAAAAAACGGTGGAATTAATGGAACATTGTGACAATTTTAACAAGAAGATTGATTTCCATTTCAGTCAATTTATAAAATAGTTGTTATGACATATGGGATTTGCTTATCATTTTTCAGGATGGACATTTTAAAATAAAAATATGTGTGTATTTTCAAATTTCTAATGAAACTACTTGCAAAAAAATGAAACATTTAAATACTTCTAGAAAAGCAAATAATTTATTAATTGAGAAGAAAACATAAACTCTAATCTATGTGAGAACTCTAGCAGGAAATACCGTAATAACAATTACGCAGCATTTATACTAACACGTATTGGAACTTTGTACTGACTTGCGTCTATCTAGAAAATTTAATTGCTTTAAGGATTAAGGAAATCTCTTTTATATACATACGCCACGTATAAAAGTAGTCCTAATTGTTTATTTACAAACAATAAAACGTAACTAACAAGTAGAATGATACACGTGTACGTTTGTTGCGCTCTTTTTCTTAAAAGTACTGAATATTACTAATGGACACATGTTCTAATTATTTATTTTTATTGTTAAAGTTCATTCTATACTGTAAAACACTTCCTGAAAAATTCAAAACTGTTTATAAATCATAATGTGTAACAATTAATGTATATGTATGTAACATCATTTTATGTAATAGCGTTTTAACGTTCCAAATTTTATGTATCTTTGCAAGCTACCAAGAGTTTTGAACTGAATTTGTTGTTAATATAAAAAATGATAAACGAATTGTAAAACTATACGGATACACAATGTTTCACGCACTTTTAAACGATTTGAAGTAGGTAAATTTAAATAACATAATTTTATCAAATGACATTAGCTATGAAGTAACATTTTGAATTGATGTTAACCGTAAATGAACCGTATTTCTTTATTTGCATGATGTATGTGCGCATAAACTATTCGGTCTAGAGTGTCGCAAGATTTTATTCTCCAAGGCTATTAAAAATAGTGATTATAGGGCTTGTGAGCAAGAATTTATTATATATCATTGGAATTCACTGAGATTTTATGTTAGGTTACTTTACTTGCAGAACTATTTTCCTTCGAGATTCTTTAACTCTACCAAAGACTGGACAATTCCAGATATTCCGTGCTAAAGAGCACGAAGGCAACACAGTTCTTTAAAATTCAACAACTAGATTGTAAAAACTGCAAGAAAATCAACATGTAAGAATGTGTGCTATGAATATAAGTCATTTTTTATCGAACATGCAAGCTGTACTTGCAACGCAGCTACTTGTGAAATATCTACTTAATTTTCTTTCCGATCCTCTTTCTATCCTTGATACGATAATTTTACTTTTCGTAAAAACACTTGATAGTATTTTCTAAAGGAGAAACGTGGGTACAAATCCGCTAATATTGTGTTCTGATTATATTTATAAAAAAATCAACAATTTGCTATAAAATATGTTTACATTAGAGATTGTATACGTATTAATGGTGACCACGAATTTTAGCTGTTTCAAATTAATCACCTGCAGTTCAAAAGGTTTCAAAACGGATGCAATTCCCACTTCCTTTTTATTTTTATTTTAAACGCATTTCAATCTTTATCACGAGCATAATGAACAATGTTCTTGATCCACACGAATTTTCAATATTTCTGTTAACATAGCAATGCATGTTCCTTCTTTTATTATCATTCACCGTCTTCACATTTCTCTTATATTCAATTTCGTACTCACAAATTCATTTTTTTTTTTTCACCCTGTCTCTATGTAGAACAATTTTGAATTACAGATCAATGGAACAAAACGCAATATCAAGTAATTAGCCTTTATATTGTCAAGAAGCAATACACCAGAACAGTGAAGTTCTCAGCTATAAAGTGCTATCATTTGACAGTAAGATAATGTCACTTCTCTTCTAGATTGAAATTTTAACAAGTAATACTTTTGGGCACAATATTCTTGTAAATATGAATTTTCAAATCAAGCTCAACTGAACACATTTACGTTTATTAAACAAACACTATTTATCCCATCATCTCCTGTCACTCGCTGCTCGATGGATCTATATTTTTTAATAATTTTTCCATGGAGGGAATGCATACATGTATCTATTCGCCCCCTAATACTAAATTCACTGGCTCTCCCTTCTATATTGCGCTCCATTCCATTAACCAACTATCAAGTAACATTTGTTCCCACCTTACTCTATCTTCCCTTAACAGCGTTAGCAGGACTTTAACTATCCCGCTACTCACCGATCTTTTTCTCCCAAATATTACATCCCCATTCGTGAACTTTCATAACTTCAAAGTGAGTCATTCTAACAAATACTTTCCCCTTGTCAAATGATTTTGAATAATGTGATTTATTTAATCATTCACGTATGTTTTACTAGAACTCCGGGCAGACTTAGTGGCAACTAAGCAGATTGTGAATTTCGTCCTTGTTAGAGTACAGTAAACACGTTTTTATTCATTAGTTATTTTCGATGTGGAGGATGGTACGTACTCCTTAAGAGAGAAAAATTCAAAACAGTAATAAGGTTCGTTGAAAGGATATCAAAGCTGAAATATTTTATAAGACTCCGAATAGGATCTGATCTCCTGTAATATTTCTTTAAGTCACTGACTCGTTGTTCAAAACACGTGTATGTGTGACAGTCCACTGACTTTACGACTCGCCATATCTTTTCCACGAATATTTCAAACTGTTGTAAACGAGGCAAGGGAAAACGGTCGCAGAGAAGAAACGACGAAATGTTTAACGATACCATAGTAGTACAGATCGTTTATTTCTCAGTCTGGCTAAAGTTTGCAGTCTTTGCTTGAAAGCAAGAAAAAGATAACGATTGTTTTGTAACTTAATAAATCTAAAGAATATGCCTGTCTTTATCCGTTTAGAGACATAAGAAGAAAAGTGTTTACGATTTGTCTTTAATAAGTGTTATCAAATTTTTAAAAAAGGTTAATATTTTTCCACAGCTGAAGTTGATTTCAAAGTTAAGTATTATGTAAATGATGAAAATAAGAAAGATGTCTTTCGTCTAACTTACTCGCTAAATTAACTACAAAATGACACTATCAATGAAACAATAACGAGGCAAAATTCTTTCTAGCAATCGTTATCTCTGTTTTAAATTAAACGAATCATTGCAGTAAGTATCGTTCTCCTTGTATACATATTCGTATAAACTTTGTGAAGTCGGTAAATATCTGCCCAAATTTCTATCAGAGGACGTGTTTCAATGCAGAGGGAGGAGTGATAAAAGCTATAAGACAGAAGAGATTCCCGATTGTCAAATCTATTTGTTTTATCAAGTGAGAATCGCTCTTGGAACTTTCCTAGGAACGACTGCTCGGAGTTTCCGCGTTCCAGGATCGCACTCGATTCTACGGCAACAGGATGAAGAGAATGCTCCGCATTCCGACCATGGCTGCATTCCGAAGTTATTCAACTGCTAACGCAGTTGTTTGTCCTCATTTCGATTTGGTCTTTCTGCGTTTCTTTCGGTCTCCAAACAAATTATTGTGGAAACAATACAGAAGATGTTTAAAAGCTTTCGAGCAGCGTATTCTCCATACCGTATATTGTAAGAATGCAAAGAAATTGTATTTGTACGATACACAAAGTTCTACATCAACACAAGTGACAAATTTTTACACTTGAACAAGAGGTATCAGTTACTATTTTCATATTGATGTACCTATTTACATTAGTCCATGGCAAATATATATTTTACTCGATAGAATAAAGGACAATGGGAACACTGCAATCGTATGTATTTAGCGCAGAAATATATGATATTGTGAAAGTACAATAACACTGTAATGCTACTTTGTTGTTGCATTTATATGCATACTTTGATTAGATTGACGTAATTAAGATTTGATTTAAAGACTGAGGCCACACGAAACTGGTGCTTTCGTCGAGTTGTTTTTATATGGGATTTGAAATTTAGTTCCCTTCGACATTTTTCAAATTTCCCTTAAAACTCTTTTCTTATCTTATTAATTTTGTGGTGCACAAAATAACACCTGTTCTGATTGGTTTGTTTAAAGAAAATTGATTACTGTCAACACTTTCGTTGTAATTTCGATAGAAATTATTAGGTCATACCATAAGTTCGTTGTTTAATTTTGTAATTTAGATCAATATTTCCAACGAACCTTTAAATTTGATAACAAAACGTGTAAATATCTTCTAATTCCGCAACTTTTTCCTATTCTCTTTGGTATGGTCATTACGTCGTCGATACAGAATTTTCTTAGATTTTCATTTAAATACTTTTCGCTTTCGGCACGAACTTATGGGACGACCTAATAGATTCTTGATATTGCACCTAATTGCGTTATTATGGCCCTAAATTGTTTATCGTATTGAAGACAAGGTTTAGTAGACAAGGAATAGTATTTGAAAGTCAATCGAAAAGCATTATCATAATGATAAAACATAAGAATCGAATGCGTATTTGTAGTTAATAGAGTACACCGAATAATTTAAAATAGAATTTCATCGGAAGCTCGTTGTTTTTATCAATTCTCGAAGTTGTTTTAACGTTTTTAAATATGCGTCTCATTTTCTTGCTACAGTTTTATACGTAATACATAAAAGAGTTCAATGACCTGTGATGATAACTTGACCTTAAAATAAAATTGAAATGTCCGCATCGAAAGCATACTGCGATAATGAATTGGAATAACGTTCGTCACATATTTTCGTCGTCACATTTGTTCAAAAGTTTAAACTTTCAGACTTCAACTCAAAAAATTCATCGTTCCCTTTATTCCAAACATTCGAATAATTTACAACGCGGAACGGACAATGTGTAAAGCTTGTAAATTTTCGATTCAGGTTTCTGATTATTTCAAGGTCAAATCAGTCCCATTACCCATCAGGTCATTGAATTGCTTTCTGCGTTAGCTAGAAAAATTAGAAAAAAAGTTTTCGTGTGAAATGTTGTTGAAAGTATCGCTTTATCGGATGAGAAATAAAAAAAAAAAAGAGGAATTTCATATTCGTAATTTTCTATATTGTAAGATTATTCAAAGTGACGCATTAGCGACATTACGGCGAAGAACGGACCTTGTTCTCGCGTACCGTTTTCGAATCGGTTACAAAATGTCGAAGATTAAAGGCATTGTGCAGTGGATAATCGACTTTCATAGCCCGGATACGGAAAGGATGTGGAGAAGAGCTGAAGTAGAACGTGTCGACAGAAGCAACTGGCACGAGTTTCGATTACGTTGCAATACTATAGGAATTCTTGTGCATTGGAATCGATCGAAATGTTGATGACTCGTACAATTTCTGTTACGAAGCAGCATCGTGTATTTGGCAAAACAGGCAGCTTTAAATAACGCCAGAGTAAAAATTAGAATTACCGAGTGACTTTATTGAAACAAATGTTCTTTCTGTCTGAATCTGGCGCACCGCGATAATAAAACGAGTAAATTGTCGCGAACATTAGTCCCATGTTTCGACCTGCTAATAATTCCTCATTAGGCAAATTCCAAATGTCTTACGTTCCTGCATTTCCTTCGAATATTCCAATCGTGCACATTCTTTCAATCATTTACAATGTACCTGACAAGAGAAAAACCTTATCTTCGTAACGTATTGCATAAGTTAGTCACGAAGTAGTTAGTGAAACAAGGCTAGAAACGATCGCAAAGTCTATCAGAATCGTTGTTTATACTTATCTTGATGGCAGTAACGTGTCGCATAGGATACGCAGATTTGCCTACGCGCTCGTAGACGGTGTTTTGATACGCTGTTGTCGCTGTGGTAATCTCGTTCCCCTCCTCGATTTGTCTAACTTTGACAAATAACAATTGCACATAAACTAACGGATGGGAGTTAGGTTGGCTCGATCACGTGAAACGAAAACTCGAGCAGAAGCGGACAAAATAGATCGTAAAGCGAATCCGAATATATCGCCGGGAAAGCGTGCGATTGGAAGCGGCAAGTGGGTCACTGTCATTCCCTCTGGACCATTTACGAAGAGGAAGTCGCGTGCGGATACGGTGCCTCTATCTCTGACACGATTGGCAGGCTTGCCGCGAAGTTGACGTTACGAAGCGCTGGAAAGAACTGGCCAACCAGGAGCCAACGAAACAAGATTCCTGCTATTCCTTCCTCCTCTTGAGTTCGCTGTTGCTTTGCCTTGCCTTGCCCTGCCAACGTCATCATACGCGATCATCGTCGTGGCTCGTCATCTGACTTCGTCCCGCATCTGACGTCATTCGGACAACTTGAACAGCGTCAGCAACGCGGTATTCTCACTAACCTGGTAATATCATCGAGAGAGATTCTAATCGTTGCTCGTGTATATGCAGAATCACATTACAAAATCATCGTTTTTAAATGCGTTATAATATGCCGTTAATAAACTGTTTTATGTTATCGCAGAATTTTAACGGTAAATGTAACGTGTATATTAGGAAAGGACAAGTCATATAAAGATCGATCAGCTAAACATATTTTCACAATATTTGTATATCGTATACTCTTTTCAAAATGCAATATCAATTCGGTTAGAGTGTGCTTAATTAAGTTTCCGAATTCTGCAGTAATTATAGATATTTTTGGTAACACCGTATTTGTTTGTACTGTACATTGAGCGGCAATGTTTAATATTACAAATGTTATTCGTAAGGAGGAGGGCAAAGTGTTACGTTTAATGTGTTTGCAATTTTCTATTGGAACAAATTCTTTTCTTTACGTTTGTTACAACTACTGTGCGCTTCTGTAGAGCTTTTATAAAATACAAAAGTATACAAATTTATTGTGCGGATATAACTTTTCATATGTGATTATTTAATATTAAGCTGTTTTCTTGTCGTATTAAAATATAAAACGAGATCGATGTTGCAACTTTATTGTAGATGTTTGAGTTAATAACATTTTCAACGTCTACATCGTTGTAAGTGGTGCTTTTCCCACAGACAAGATATGATTCAAAGAGATATGATTCCCATGTGAAGTATGTTCACGGTAACGGTACACACGATTTTCCAATCATATACAGTTCATTATAAAAATATAGTATTTTAGCTTGATTTAACTTGCTAAACAACCAGGTTACTTTTCTGTTTAATGTGTCACTGCAACACATTAAAAAGGATTAATTGTGATTTGTTTATAATCACGAGAGAAAAATATGAAGTGGTCTCAGCGTGATTCTTTTATGGCAAAAAGTCTTTAAAAAATTCATCTGTAATTTGGGGCTATTCTTATTTTATATCCCATGTCCCTTTGAGTATAGCGCATCAATTGTTTGTTAACTATTATTATTACAAAGTTTCTATTTCATTTCTATGCATCTCAGTGATCGTAGAAGGATTGTGAAAAACGAAAGTAGCGGATAGAACTCTGAAAATTTGAGAAATTTTCAAAAATAAGAAAATTTCATAGTTTTTAAGATTTCCAAAATTAATAATAGTAGAACCTATTATACAGTAAAATTGATTTTCGTAAAGACATCTGAGTAAATAAAGTTATTTAGTTAACTTCGCGCATTCATGAAAGTGGCAATGTAATATCTCGAAGCTGATCGACATCAATGAGTTACTATAATACTTGAAACTCTCAGTTTTAACGAAAAACTAAAGATAATGAGTAAAATATTCTTGGCGTCATTAAATGTCATACACTGTGCTTGATTCTTAAGAATACTAGCAATACATTCTTGAAAGTAATGTACTTAAAAAAGTAACCAAGCTATTACTGCTTACTAATAATCTGTACTTTTATACAGGGTGTTGCAGCAAAAGCTGAACAGCTAAATATATTCTTTGTTTTCAATGGTCTGAGAAATGTTTAGAACGCAATTTCAATGATTTCGAAGGATAAAATACCGTGAAAGGATAATTTTCTCGAATTTTATCAAGGTTACCGATATTTTTTGCAAAAAGGCATCTATTTTGTAGCGAATGTTAAAATACATTCAAGCATGTCTATGCAAGTTATGACCAAGATGTAACTTTCAAATTCGAAGTGCAGAAAATTTCAAAACGGTAATTCAATACATTCCACGTTTATGAATCGAATAATTGGAGCACGTGTTGCTAGAAATAGTTGAAAGAGCATCATAATCCGGATTGCTTGTTTTAGAAAGGTGATAGACATCACCTTAAACATTTATAGTATAAACAGTAAGTTCATATGTCGTTAACACTGTCTTGGAAGTTGAACACCTTTGTCGTGTCCAATGTCATATTCCTCCTACACATCGCATATATCCTAATACGTATCGTTAAAAAACGAAGGAGATATTTAGGTGTTCGGTTTATATTGGAACACCGTGTGTAGTAGATCGTCCCATAAACTCGTACCGAGATGTATTTGTATACATTGAAATACGCTTTTTAAACACAGATCGATGAGAGAGCGACGTGACTTACAAAGCTCAGCTGTTCGGTATCAATTTAAAAAACGTACTTAGAAGGACTGGATCTTCTGATAATGAGCACAGTTGCATGGTGAAACACTATGAAATATGTAGATACAGTGACTCTTATTAATATTCGGGCACTCTTTAGAACAGTATAACTTCTTTAAAATTGGATCAGGCGACTTGAGTTTTTTTTTTTTTTTTTTTTTTTTTTTGAGAAGTCAGAAGGATTAGTTTACTAGACGACGTGTGCAAAAAATATTTGAAAAAATTGCAATTTGTGGAAGTCGCGAAGAAAATTGTAAAGGTCACATTTAACAACTTTTTTTATCCGAGCCTTGTAATGAGAATTTAAAACATACGTTTTGTAGATTTAGGTTAATTATGTTGGGCGTATATATTAAGCCCAAAAACGCGTAATGAGCGACAAAAAAGTGACCAGCTCTTTATAAAGAAGAGTATGGGTATAGGTGTGGGTTAGATAAATCCCCGGGCAGGTACTTGCCACCATATGAAACTAAAGCTAGCGAGAATTTTTGTATTCTTAATGGTTCGATTAGCATATCCGAGTTGGGTTGCAGACTTTTTGTAACAATGCTACCGGATACGACGGCTAAATGTCTATAAGGCCGAATTTTCATTTCCATGAAAAATGACCCTCATTTTCGACTTTAGCGACCTAAAATACCCGTGAAAAGACACATTCAGATCAAAAATTTTGCAGTCCAGATATTATCTATTTCGCCTTGCTAGCTGACCGTCACTATCCCCAGCAGTTCTTGGAATCGGCTTCGTGGAGTGAGTCTTCGGTGTTACGTATTTAAACTAAACAAGGACCTCCTTATTTCGTATCAGGTAACCGTATCTCACTTGTGCTCAAAGGAGAAGTAACATACCCGGGATTTCCTAAAACTCTGCTTCCTTGATTACTGGCCAAATGTGGTCCCGAGCCGTGGCTAGCTAATGCGGCAATACTGTGTGTAGGAAATATAAATATTTTATTTCATGGAAGTAACAGTCCTGGAGATAAAAATTCATTAAATGGTCGAAACATGTTAAATCGGCGATAGTAAACAACTTGCGTTAACAATACTACTGATTTGCAAGGAAAATGTGTAATATTTTGCAATCAGAATCACCCTGAGAATCGATTATTAAACTTTTCTTCAAAAAAAAAAAAAAAATAGCACTACAAGAGAACATTTTTTAAACGAACTTAATTGGGTACGGGTTCGATACCTGTATCCGATTGCGTTTGGTTGTCCGTTTACCGGAGCATTCGTATCAAGATATGTCAACGTCACGGTTGGTGATGGTATTCTAGTCGACGTTGGTAGCACTGCTAGGATGGTTAACTTGGCCCAGAAACTAAGCCGGAACTATTAGAGGAATCAATGACCTTGGCACGAGTAATGTCAGGACATGCGATTGTTTGCGAGGAAGAAACTTTCATTCGCATTTGTTGCGTTATGGAGCGGAATCGAAAATATCACACTCGCAACTGAGACTTTTTATTTGAAATGAGGATGTCAAATAGTAGATGTGTACTATTCAACCATACGAAAGTTGAAATTAGGGCAAAATTTTAATTCTAATAGGCCAAAAAATAATAGCATATGTGTAATATGACGGAAAGATGATAATACTTTGCGAACTGATAATGGAATCTTATAATATTCTCTTTGATATTTGCACTTTGAGATGAAGATTTTCAAACTACTTCGAAATACATTTTATTTTTTATTGTAGCCCAACTTTTTATAAATAAAACACCTGCAATAAATAAATAACTTTCTAATATATTTTCTTACAAGAAACCATATATAAAGTTTCAAATTGAATGTAACTTGAACTAACAGAAAGTAGAGATTTGAAACAAAGTGAAACAGTTCTTCATCTTTATGTGAAATTTTGTATTCAATAAAAATTTGGAATTAGATTAAATGCGTATGGATACTTGACGTTAGGTGAATTACGCGTGTGTGATTAATGAATCTTTCAATACAATATAATAACACAAAAGAAAAAATTGTCTTTTAGTTGCTTTAATTTGTTTACATGATATATTCGAAATTTTCATGGCAGTATGAGTAGTAATAGAAAGGAGGCAGCTAAGCACTGTTTCTAAATTGATGACAATGCTGTTTATCAAATAGCATCTACAACATCAGAAAATATAAAGAGATAAATCACTGATACACGCGTTAAACTTCCACCTGCAACATTAACAATTTAGCACTATGTAATATGTTATAAAATGATAAATTGATTATTGGAGTAAACATTCTTTTTAGTACGTGCACATGCGTTGTGCATAGTGATTCGTCTTTGTGTTTTTTGTGGTATATAATATTTTGCTTATCGTGTTTTCTGCTATTTCCTAATTATTTGAAACGGTACATTTGTAACTACCCTATATAAGACATAATGCAAAATTGATTAATGGTACGTTTAAAAGATTAAATTCAAATGTATAATACTAATGCTCACCATTGTTATGTAATTACTTTTGTAATTTTTTTTATTAAAATAGTACATTTCTTGACAACGTTGCACTATACCATTATCATGTGACTAAACAGAAATAATCGCAAGCTCTTTATGAAAAGGAACAGTTATAAATTAATATTGTGAGAAATTGTTGTTAACAATATTTAACTATCATGACACAAATTTGTTGTATGTGTGGAAAAGCAGAAAGTTCATATAAATGTCCCGCGTGCAAAGAAACTTAGTAAGTATGTTAGAGGTTATGTTTATAGTAGGTACATTGTCTATAAGTTGTAATACATGATTTTTTTAAATATGGATATACATTTTGTAATATTGTTACTGAAATCATAATTCCTATAGTATTTTCTACTTCTTTTAAAAACTTCGAAACAAAAGATTATTGTATGTACTTAAGCAAACCAATGATAATAATATTTTCTTATATTTAGTATGATTTTTAAGAAATAATGACTAGTTTTAAGTTGATTTTATAAAACATAATTATTTTTATGCTTAGTATTTAGTAAGTTATGTAGTGAGAATTATGTTCTTTTAATTCAAGGTTACAAATTTTCATTCATGAAAATATTTGTACATGATATATTCGCAAGTGATGTAGCATAATTACAATATTGAAACAAATGAAAGTATGTTTAATAATGTAAAAATAAGTATTTTTGTGGTTAATAAACTTGTGTACTAATATGTAAGCCTCAGGCATGGAGTAATTAACTATAAGCATTAAGCATAATTTATAAGATTTAATTTTAAATAAGAGTTTTATATAGATGCTACCTAACAACATTTGAGCCTTTCAGAAATGGAATTGATAATTCCATTTTGTGTAGACTTTTTTAATTTCATTACCTAAGTACATGAGTGTTCAATTTTTCAAAAATCAAATAACACTTCTATAAGTTTATTTATTACTAGGAGATGGCATATCTGTATACGGCTTCTGAATAACAATTGATATATTTTAGAAGTCATTTTGATTAACTCTAGTTTGATGTTAGCAAAGTTTGAACTTCAACAAGTTTTATCCACAAATGAGGTGTATTGTGAATGTTTCATGCACTATTTGAGACTTTTGTTAAAATGTTATTTTTAGATATATTTTACATGCTACTTGTGAAGTGTTAAAGATGGCGAGTAGTTGTATAAGGAATCAAGTATAATAATTCAGATAGTACTTCTCCAAAACTCAGAAACTCCAATTTAAGGAAATGTTTACATATATATACTTTATTCGCCACCTTTTACCTTGTATAGAAAATGGAAAATCTAAACAAATGAAAAATACAAATAATGTATACCAATGAAAAGGACAAAACCTTTTAATGACACCACTGTTATATTCTTTTTATGAAATACTACAAAAAATTCCATTTGAATTTATCTCTGACAGAAAAACTGCACAAAATTTTTCCAGCAGATAATATATATTATGTAATTAATACAGTATAAGACCTTGTTATGTTTTTCAGAAAGATAAATTTATTTTGCATTATAATAATTATGTGCATTAGTTGTTCTGTAGGTTGCTGTAAGGAACACAAAGCAAGTTGTCAACCACCACAGCTTCAACAGAACGAAGTTCCGGAAAATAAGAAAGGTAACGTCAGATATGAATTTCCAACAGAAGATACAGTTTCTACTGAAAAATTGGAACAATTACGTCATAATGAAGAATTAAAAAATTGTTTAAAAAATCCACATGTACAAAACATCATGAGTGCAATTTTGACTGATAATAATCCAACACAAGCTATTGCTTTAGCTATGACTGAGCCAATATTTGTGGAAGTAGCAGACATTTGCTTGAAAATTATAGAACCTGAAGTTAATGATGCATTATGCTAATGTAAAGGGAACTTATATATCATATGCTGTGTATTATTAAGTTTACTACATATATATATAATTTATAAAAGAAACAAAAGTTTTGATATTTTATTTATGTGTACAAACCATGGTATCTTTCTTTTAGAGTTTTTTTTCTTTTTGATTTAATACAGTCAAGTGAGGTAATTTTAAAACTGTTAGGGGAAGAAATCAAATAAAACTAAGTGTGTCAGTTTTCTATTTTTATAAAACATTTATTAAAACTTTGATGTTTCCATTGCAATTATTAAATATAACAGTACCTAAAAGTATGTTGACAGTAATTGATATACACGCTTATAAGAAGCGATAATATCTTTGCTGTTTGTGGAAGTAAAAAGAGGGGAAATAAGTAAATAATTTTTGTATAATGTTTATATATAGACGAATAATAAACAATTCTCTTTCGAAATTTGTTAACAAAAATGGCAATGTATTAAATGATATTAAAATCTTGAACGGAGAGAATAATGGAGTGAAACGTAGTCTTCGAGATCTGTCGGTACTTCCATTCCATCCAGTTCCTTTTGAAGGGAATGATACCTCTTTCTAACATGATAAGCCGCCATTTTTGGCTGTCTATCTCTTGTAAATACACCCTTTTTATTGCCACCGACTCTGATGTACGCTATAAACATATATAACGTAATTATTATCGCTGTTTTTTTTTTTTTTTTTTTTCAATAATTGACATTTATCAAATTTTTGACTTACTTTGAGCAGTACGGAAATCGGCAAAATTCCAAATAAATTCACCAATAAAAAATCCCTCGTTTCTTAATCTGTCAAATGCTTCAAAATGTTTGGATAGTACTTCTTTTTGATATTCTTCACTCCATACATATTCAGGTAGCTAAAATGTTGTAACAATATTTTTAAGTGGATCTAAATTCCAGTATACAATACTTTCTTGTCATAAAATTTAAAAAATGTAACATTTACTGTTTACTACTACACACAATAAAGAAACATAGAATTAAAGACTGAATTAATTTGAATTTCTTATATGTGTATGGTATGTTGATTTTTTTACAATATGTAAATATTAAGAACTGAAAATTTTTGTAATATTATGAATTCTTAGTACAAAGAAACATATTTTAAAAACAGAATAGTACAACTTTATTAACAAAACTACAAAATGCACTTACATTTCACAGTTGCTTTAAATAAAATAAGAGAAGGTTGTAAATAAAGTTAATTTATATCTGAAGCTAATATTGTATATGAACACATGTTTGCTAACAATTGCCTTTAATATTTCTTAATCTGACATTGATATATTATACATTTTGCTGTTATAGCATCGTTTAACATATAATTTGTATAATTTTCAACGTGAAAGATTTCAAAGTATAAACGATTAGAAAACGTAATTGCTCTTAACTCGCTTAGAATATGGCTAATTTACCTCGTGTAATCCGGGCATAGTATCAGCTCCGTACTCGGACATAAGCACAGGCTTATTATATTTCCTATACCATGCTTCAGCTTCTGCTATAACTCTGTTCGTTATTGTATCGATTCGACCTGGGTTAATGTACCAAGCGTTATAACGATTAAAGCTAATCACATCAAGGTATTCACCAGCTTTATCTTCCTACAAATGAAATATACAATTTTCATTGATAGTTCCTTTTCACATGCATTTCTGTCTATTAAAAAGGATGTTCCACATATGATTAAACTTCTACATTATTTTAACTAATCGTAGACATAGTTGCTGATACCAGCAAAATTTTTGTAAAATTTGTCCTTTTTTTTTTACTTTTAGCAAAATTTTTTCTATTGAATTTGACTATAAAAAATTGGACATTCCATTGAAAGAAAAACAAAATTGAACTCCAGATCTTCTCTACGCCTCCACCTGTGAAGACTTTTATAAGTAAGTTTTCGCTTATTACTTAAAGTAATCGAGATATTAAAGGTGGGTAGGGTTGATGGAGCATCCTGTACATATACATTGTATCTTTCACTAGGATGAATTCGATTACGTTCAACAGCACAGATCGTATGATTATTCAAAGATTGTTTAAAAAGAGGAGAAATAAATACTTAATAAAATGAAAAATATAATATGTTTGTGGAACATCCTGTATTATAACGATATAAAATTCTGCAAGTGTAACCTGAACTGCTCGAGCCATGGCAATAGTAATTGGCCTGGTAGGATCGAGTGCTTTTGTGTGATGAGCAACTTGTTTAAAGTATTCACCAGCTGCTTGAAGTTGCGTTCTGGGTTCATTAGCGATGGACCACATAATTACCGATGGCCGATTTTTATCTCGTCTTATTAGTTCTGACAGGGACTCCTTGTGACGGGAGAGAAGGATCGGAGAGAAATTCTCGGTGTCTACCGATGGACATTCGTCAATAATGAGAAAGCCTAACCTTTGAAAAATAAATAAAATAAAAGGTATTTATTTTAGTTTGTTTATTTCCTTTCAAATGAAGTTTTGTTGTTTTAAACATTATTACGTGATATAATAATTGAGTAATGTACTGGATGGATCACAGCGTCATAATATTCTCTTTTTAAACTAATTGAGATAGAAACAAATTTTGATATCACGTTTTGGGATTAAAATGGATTCTAATATCCAGGAATTAAAGATCTCTCTATCATAGCCCTTTCTTCTCAGAGAGGTGGTGGAGCACGTCGTCTATTTTTTTCTACAAAATAGTGGATACACTTGCAAAATGTTCTTACTTAGCTTAGTAAATATTATCTACTTTGTATGTTCTGAATTGTGTTTTAAACACTCTGTATGCACGAAATAGCGAAAACGCTCTGCGCCATCGCAGTACTAATAATAAGTATATTGGTAAATTGTGAAGAAATTCTATTTTGTTATAGCAGTCACTGGTTCACGTGCTAATTAAACAATGTTACCAGAATGAAGAAGTATAAAAGTTCTTTAAACTTGATATTAACAAATTATCATTTATTTCATTTAGGTCAGTTTTTCGGTTAAAAGAAAAAAATGAAACAAAGAAATCAAAGAATCATATGAAAGAGAGTGAGGGAGGGAGGGCAGGTGGAGCAGTATTAAGAACAATCCTTAATTTAACAATACCTAAATGTAGCGGAAATACTGTTATTTTTAAGTAAAATCTTACGTTAAAAAATAACGTAATTTGTGGGATGATTTAGCAGGGTGTTACGAGTGAGGTGTAAGTTGTTAAATTTGTGACTCAAAAATGGTAATGAAAGTAATGTTTACCGGTCAGCCACATCGAGTACTTCATCGCTGTAAGGATAATGGCTAGTTCTGTAAGCATTCGCGCCGATCCACTGTAGCAATTCATGGTCCCTGGCAACGGTGACCAAATCTAGTCCACGTCCTCTTAGGATCGAATCCTCATGCCTGCCGAATCCTCGCATGTACACAGGCTTATCATTAAGTAACAAACTGCTATTTGACCAGGACAATGTTCTAATGCCAATTGGAAGCCTATAGACGTCTACTTTGCTATCGTTTACTACAGACAATGAGACCTTGAAATCGTAACGTTATTACTAATTAGCTTTGTATAATAACACTTTCTGAAATGTTTATGATAGAGGTCAAATGAAATGAAAAGATGGTGCAATATTTTCGAAAAATGTATCTGTTTCCGGTAATTTATTTAATAAACGTGTTCTATGACATATTGCATTTTTGGCATTGCACTGTGTATAAACCTGCAACGGATCCAGCTGAAAATTTGTCCTATGTTTTCGAGACTAATATTTTATTTATACGCATTGTGAGAAAGTTGTTTCAGAAATTTCCATTGAAGAATTTTAGCCTAGACGGTGAACCGAGAAATTTATCACCGACCTTTAAGTAGTTCAATGAAGTCGAACAAAAAAAAGAACCCAAAAAGAAGGATAGCATACCTCTAAGGTGTAGAGATATCCAGGATTAGAATTCATGCCTCTAGGCCACCAGAGATTAGGATATGGTACTTTCAATGTATCAGAAAATCTGTAAACAGGTTCCCTTATGGCTAATTTATCCTCTGCATCAAGTAGGCTCACCCTACACATAGGAATTTCACGTTCCTGTAAGCCGGCTGGTTGAACGACGTACGTTATGATACCAATATCACCGATTAGACCTGTCCTTACAGTTACATCTTCGATATAGAAACGTGGTTTTGTATGTAGCAACACAGGCCTGTAATTTAAAAATCTCGCATTAACATTTTAATTCTATCTTATATCCTGTTGCAGTTGTAACAATGGTTATATCAGTTGCAAATAAATTATTCTGCACTGGTAATTTGCTTTTGTTTGCCATAGAGACACCGCTCTGCTAATCTATTTATCATCGCGAAATTTTTGTGTCGGGTCAGCGAACAACGTGACTCTGTTAAAATCTGACAAACAGTCCGATAGGTCAGCTATTGTGTGTTGTACATTCGTTATGTTTGGTTAGATTACAGTAATGTTTCGTTCTCTGCTTCGCATTAAGCAAAGCTGACGCGTAGAATAAGCTATAAAAATTTCTGTCTAAACATAATCATTATGCATCTTTCAACATCAGAAACACTATGTTTCGTTCTTTTCACTAGACGAAGGCCAATTTTAGTTGATATCTTTCTCCAGCACTTTTGTACATTAACTAGACAGATCAAGCAGAAACGCTGAACATGACAAGCATTCCTAAAATTAAGTAAATAGTTTTTCTTAACTGCAAATATCTCAATTAATTTCTCAGACAAAGTTAATTCGGCATGCGAAGTACGCGTAGCACTTTGGTAAATAATTCTCAAAGGTTATGCATATACGTAACAATATTTAATAGCTATATCTAATTGAAGTTATTTTATTTTTTTTTTATACTATATTTACATTTCAAAACTACCACCAGTTAACAGTGGTTATAACAATTATGTAAGAGATATGTATCGTTAAATATACAAGGTATGAACAGATATTTTCTACAACAAGCAATTCTTTATAAAATTTCATTTCTATAATCTACGAGATAAATTTTGTTTATGTAAATAGAAAACTTTTTTATGACCAATACACAGCGGCAATTAAAGCGTTGTTAAAAGTTTTACGAACAATCTAAACACATTTAATATAAATCTGTGTTTATTGATTATATTTAAAAATTGATTTTCAATTACTCAATTTTAAGATGATGTAACGCTAATTACAGAAATATAAAGCTTTTTGTAAAAACAATAGTTTTTCAAATAAATGTGTGTGCCTTATAAATGTTTATTCTGTTACAAGGAAGTGTGTTATATTGAAATTTTTTTTTATAATCATTATTTAAGGCGGCATTCGTTCGAGTTGATACCAAAAATTTTAATTCCATTTCAAGGAACTACAATTTGTTTTCTGTTATAATTGTACACAGATATTTATATGTCTTGGAAGTATATTTACAAATTTATATTGAAGAATAAGGAATATTAAAAACAGTGTACATTATAATATTAATGGGTTCATTATTCATAATCTTTATCATCTTCATAGTCTTTATCGTTGTGTGATAAAGATTATAAGTAATCTTTGTTGACAGATAACACATCGTGTTATAATTTTGATTGGACCGATAAAAAGATATTTACAAAATGTGTGCCAAATAATATCAATTTTTGAGATATCGTGATAATCAATTGCGAAAACAGTTTTAAGAAAAACCCATTCGATGTTTTTTGTACACTTTCTTTATCTATAATTATAATTATTGAAGCTTATCGTTTCATTTTTCAGAACGATCAATTTGCTCGTAGTAGCGATTATTGATGAGTATCGTTGTTTTTTCGAATATATTTCAGATTGGAGTAAATCCTTCGTTAAAAATATAAATTGCAAGATTTGCAACAATTTTTATGGATTATTTTTCGTATTAGAGATACACAGGGTGGTTCACCTAATTTGACGATCTGAAATTGCTCTTAAACTATTCGTTGCACGAAATAGTGTATGAAGCAAAAGTTGCACGACTTCAAGGTGGACGTGTGTTACAATAACTATTTTTTAGCAGAAAGTATACAGATTCAAAAATTTGAATTTTCATTCCTATTTTAGGTTATTAATATAGAATATTATTTGTAAATTGCAAGAAAACTAAAAGAACTAAACTTCTATGTATGTACGTCTTTATAACAATTTTGTAGCATGTCCGTCTTGCTTCAAACCTCTATAACTTTGTTAATATTTCAAGTTGCCTTATAAAATTTCGTATGTGTACAATAAGCAATACAGTAAATTCTCTACAAGTGTCAGTCAGTTTGGATTCTACAAGTGTCGGTATAGATTGTCCTACGCCTAGGCTGCGTCATTGCTGCGCCTATGTTATCTCGTTTCCTGTCAGTCAAGCGTGTAGTGCTACACCAATCGGTTTCCTTTACGAGATTTCACAGCTCGACAAGTCATAATAGAAAAATATAATTTCTTTAATTTTACTGTTTTTTATCTGAAATTTTTTTTAACATATTGGTGAGATTTTTCTGATGAAAATGAGATCAAACACGATATAATTTGAACAACATTTACTTATTAATACTTATTGTGTCGCGCCAGATTTACAGGTTGCTGTCAGGCGGCCACAAGAAAATACATTTTAAACATAGGATTATAGTATTATGCTT
>NW_017100263.1:1661311-1670791 GCF_001263275.1 Habropoda laboriosa | reverse complement strand
ATTTTGGGATAAAAAAACGTAAAATTAAAAAAGTTGGTATTTAAATCGCTTGGTTGCCTCGACTTACGTTTCATGCTTATCTTTTATTCGCTGTCCTTGTCTACGTTCGGCAAACTACAAAAGGCGGGCGCGAGGCTCGAAAACGTAGTCCCTGACTCTACAAGTGTCAGGTTTAGGTTCCTTGCGGACTGACACTTGTGGAGAATCTACTGTATATATTTGCAGAAAATGAAAATCGACGTAATTTTAACTCAATTGGAGTGATTATTCCCTTCATTAAACGTAGTTTCCTCAGGAAAACTTAATTGTATTTTGTTGCAGCGGGAAATTTTCATCGTGATTTGAACGTTGTTTAGAGAAACTCAAATAGCAATTATTTACAACTACTTCACAGCAGACAATTGCAATATTTTTTATTTCTTAATTGTAAGAGAAAATTTGTTATTTTCTGTTTGAAGTGAGGGAAACACTCTTTATTTCCTATTGCTAATAAAAAAATATAAAAACATTAGTATCGTGTAAGTATATTTACCTGTGTATACCGGCGTAGTTGAAGAAATCAAAAGTGTAGGTCTGCGTGTGTACTGATCCATTGTCGACAGCAGTATCGACAATTTTTCCTTGTGGCACGCTGGTTTGAAGCAGAGTATTGTCGACAGCAACGGTTATGCGATTTTTACCGCCGTAAACCAAATAGGAAGATATCTCAGCTTCGAATGGAAGATGACCCATCTCATGATTGGTTACTAACCCATCGTTTACCCACTGAAATTGTAACATTCGTGTAATGTTCTCTATTTCGTTTTCTCTTAGAGCCCTTGCAGATAGTACGGTGTATGGTCAGCTCTAATATTTCGCGTGGCCATCACGTGCAAGAGTTGACGAACGATGCATAGTAATTACTATTACATAATTATATTTTTAAATATTACGGTAAATGTAATTATCAACATTGAACGGAAAATTTTGTATTCTATTAGAATATTGCCACTTGCACTTCACCACCACTGTCGTGAAATATTGGTACCTTGAGCGTGCAACTGATGCGAATATCTACATTAGGGTGGTCCTTAGCTATCGGTGATGAAAAATTTTTTATGTTAGATGCTTGATACAAATCTCAAACACATCTATCGCGATTTGTATTGACACATGTGTCAACTGACTTACGTCTTTTTCGACTCTCTCTTTCCTTCTTTTCACTAGCAAACTGCCACACTACATTCTAACAAAAATTTAGAGTAAGTACTATTTCTGTTAATCAATCCTAAATTTCTGAACTCAAGATTGTAATCATCTTGACGTCAATTACAGCCCTGTGAAGTGCAAAATATATGGTGCTACTTAAAAAATATCACCTTCACTTTTTTATTAAAAACAAAATTTTTTTAAATTTAACTCCCAAATGTGTAGCGGGCCAAAAATTGACTAGCTTTTGTTCAAAACGTTTCTTTGGCAGATTATCGTAAATGCCTGAAAAATGGTGGTTAATCTTAGAGGGTACACCCTGTATACATGTTAATAAAATGATACGAAGGCATAAAATAGTAAAATAAAAGAGACAAACAGTTATAGTACAAAGTACTTACTACTTGAGCGAGATAATTGACGGATCCAAATCTAATAAAAACTCTCTGCTCTCGCCAAGAAGAGGGCACGAAAAAGGTTCGTTGATACCACACAGCCCCAACGTGATCTCTTAGTTCTCTGGAGGTTGTGATGTCGTTGTATGATGAAGGAACAGGCATTTGCATCACTTTTCCTACCTATATGAAGCGGTATACCTATATAAGTGAATCTTCGTTGATAACGTATAATTTCGTAAAATTAATCTTTATGCAAAGTCATGTTTATGTAAGGAAAATCTAAGCAGGCACATAACCAGTTTGTACCATTCTATTCAGAACTAAAATTATGACTACACTTTATGGTTGTCGCCTCTAAGTTTCAAAAACCTTTAGACCTTCAAATTGTTTGAATTAAAATGTAGCAGTAATTTTAATATTATATTAGATTGTGTAATAAGTTCGTACCACGATGCGTTTATACTTTCCACGATGTAGGTTTTGTATTTCGTGTTACTTTAGAGAAATGAAATCATTAATTCAAACGTGTAGGTACTGTGCTCATTGTCAGTTAGAAAAGTTAAGAGAAGTGAAACGTCCAGGACTCTTAAATCGGAGAAAAATGATTTTACACCACGACAATGCCGAATCACATGTGGCACTAAACGTGCAAAATAAATTACGTGAATTCGGTTGGGAAATTTTATTACACCCACCATGTTCTCTGGAGACTGTCGCATCAGATTACCATTTGTTTCGTGTAAAAAAAAAAATTTGGCAATATCAACTTTATAAGAAATAATATTGAAAAACATTTTAATAAAAAATCGAAGAAATTTTATAGCGACGGCATAATAGCTTTGCCAAAACGATAGATAGAAGTTGTGGAACGAGAGGGAGTGTACATTCTTTCATAGCATTTAAAGGTATGTTTGAAATATTGATCTAAATGGCACATTAATAAACGGCACGAACTTATTGGACGACCTAATATTTTTACTAAATTTCGATGCACTATTTGTTTTACGAAACCTTTGATAGCTCGTTGGCATACCATGCCTCCCTATAACCCTTCAGCGTGTCTCCTGATGGCGATACGAGGAAGTCCCACATACCATCTAGAGATTTTACCTTAATGAGAAATTAATGAATTAATTATAAACGCTGGATAAGCTGTTTACCTACCATTAAAACATAGCAAACTACAATAATTAAGTGTACGCAATGAAAAATGCTTTCATACTCTTTTCTATTCTTTTTATCTTTACAATATAACGATTAAAGCAATTATTGCAAAAATTCGTATAAATAACTGTTTGCAATCTACCGACACTTTTTAAAAGGGATTACAAATATTTTGAATCATTACCATTTTTCAAAGTGGAATATAGTTTTTGGTTGCCTAAAATGTCGAGTATATGCGTTTAAAGCAAAGAAAGTTTCTTCGAACGAAAAGTTGCCAAAATTCGTTTTACAGAAGGGATTAAATTAACAATTGTAGCACCTTTCTGATTGATTCTTAAAATATATTTTTCTCTAAAATTGCGTCCAGAAAAGTGAAAAACTTGGTTGCTTTCTGTATATTTCACAATTTCTGTGCTACTTTGTATGAACTTTGTATTTATTTTTATAGTTAGAAGGGGGATATAATTTGCGGCAAGATTTATGTATAGACAGTAACAATAAAAAAAAAAAAAAGAAAGAAACGAATGAATGATTACCTCTCGCGATTCACTTTCCCGTGGGTAAAGCATACCAGGAAGAAGAGACGGTGCATCTTCTTCCTGGGGCAAAGGCGAGTATTCTATCGGAGTTTCAGGATATTCGATCTCTGGACCCGATTCCCCGGCTATCACCGTACTACTTAAAAGGAAAATTAATCTCCACATTTCTCGTCAACTTTCCTGAAACAAAACAAATAAATAAAAAATGACATTATTAATAGTTAATTTAAAATACACGAGAGTGAATCAACAGTTATCCGGAATAAGGCTGTAACTTTTCATTGAAAGTACATTGCGAGTTGTACGTGTATACTGAGATTCGAAGTAGAACTTGTTCGCGACTTACCCGCCAAACTAATATTAGGTAACTGTTTCAAAATGGTAACGCCAAAGTGTTCGCAACTAATAATTACTACCGAAGAATGCGCGTTATCGTCTCGACTGGTTGACGAACGTAGAGAATTCATTGGTGGACGCGTTAAACTTGAAAATAACATCGAGTTGAAAATTCAGTAACAGCAAAGACTTCGGTAAACGAAGCGAAATATCTCCTTAACTACTGGATTTAGAACTAATAATCGTTAATACTTTTTTATTCAGAAATTAACACTATTTCGAATTTTGTTATAAAAAGTACAACGTTCCATTTAAAAAAAAAAAAAACGAAGTTGATCTTGAAATATCCGAACCATCTATACCTACCTACAAAATGATAAAACTTTCATAAGCATACAGTGCTACACATACTCTCTTTATACGCATTCACTGTAGCAAAATAATGATAAAAACTATACGCGTGAACACGTATCTTTTTGTACACCAGCGGAATTTAGAGTTGAAATTTGCACGCACTGAATTTAGTCCGTTGGAGGGGAACAGGTCCCTCTTCTAGGCGCTTTGTAACTGGGAGATGCGCAAGAAAGATGCGCCGTAGCTCGTCGCTGTCTGGACAGTCTAAGGGACGGGTCGCAGAAACTGGCATGTATTATGCTCATTTCGGTCGGACAACTCATCCAACCAAACTTAATTATTCTACGTACAGTTGAAGCACGTTGTGTTTGGTCTACAGTACCACCGAAGTTCAAGGTGGACTCACATGACATAATAAGACGAAAATGAACCTATTTACATTTTTTCTTTTTTGTTATATAAAGACACGAGTTTCGAGTATATACAAGTTCGCGTTTACAACAAAACTCTGCAAGATCAGGTTATGGCCCCTCTTTAACGTTCATATTATTGAACACAGACTGTTCCGAATGATTCGTGCCAAATCAATATAGCGTATTTAGGAGAACAGATGAATGAAAATATTCATATGAATACATGTCTGAAAATAACTCATTAAGAGGTTATATGAAATGAAAGATTCATTGTCCGTTAAGTAAAGTTCTGTGTACAATGCTCAATTTCATGGCTCTGTAGAGTTGCTGATTGACAAATAAATTATTGTCTTGCGTGTCAGCTATTTCTGTATTCAGAAGCATTGCATAATTATTTATTTAATTACCAATTACTTGGACGTTTATCGATCACGGTGAATCAATCATTTCGCCTCCTAGACCGTCGAATATAACGCCTCGATTTTTATTTATAAAACCAAATAAAAAGGTCAATGTACACAAAAATAGTAGAAATTGAGGACAAGTTTTGGCGAATGGAAGACTGTATCATTGCAGAAAGTGAAACTTTTGAACACCTGTTGTAATTTAATGTTTCAGAACGTTTTGTGAATAATGCAATTAGGAAGCATTGTACAACCTTGTTTAACGAAAAACTAATTTTTTTTTCATTTCTTATAACTTTCTAACAACTTTTTCATCTATTATAGAATTTGGCTCCAAACTTTCGGAATACCGTTTGTGCACTTTTACCAACTTGAGTTAAACTTATTAAATGAAAAGCCCTTTTTTTATGGAATTAGAATAGCTAGAACTTAAGGGAACCTAGTACGGTAACTATAGGGTTACATGGCGTGCTAACAATGCTGTGGCATTTGGTGATAAGATAGACATAGGTCGTTCATATTTTTATTCTTCGACTACTATATACAGGGTCATCTGATACAGGCCGCTGTTTAAAACTCTTATACAAACACCGATTTCCTGGCCGCTAAATTTGAGCTCCTTACGATGTGTATGTATTTGATTGGCATTATGCTACTAGCAATAGTATCCTCCCACTTGAATTTCGTTTACGGCAATTTTACGGTTTTCCAATCAATCGATGCACACATTAATTTTCTAGGGTTTATACGTATACGATAGGCGATTTGTGCAATTTAATACACTATCTAAGGGCTTTAAGTTTTTCGAACTTGTGAATGACGCATAATGAAATACTTGGTACGTTTATAAGCAAATAAGGGAATGCGTTTTCAGAGTTTTATTCTAGGAGGGGATTTTACAAAATGCAAAGCAAAAATATTGGGTAGTTTATACAGGATAGGTCGGCTAATGTTAAAACCTAAAATTTCTCTATTTCCTTGACGATACAAAAAAATATATTTTTTATTCTTCCCATAAGAAAAATATAATTCAGGCTACGTCCAGTGGTTTCAAAGATCCCTACCATACCTACATCAATTTCTATGTTCCTGTAATTATAATTTATACTATGTACAGAGATATCGTCAATATAACAGCAATTATCGATTTTACCTCTGCAAAATGTGGCTTTTGGAAACGTGGAGCAGATAAGTGCACAAAAAAGGGTGAAACTTACAATCTGCGTCCTGCGTCTTTTATTGTTGTACTTTCCTTTTCGCACGACATAATTATTATCATTCTAATATAAAAAAGAAAACATACATAGTTTGTAAAAAAGAAATTGCGGCAAGGAGGCTTACTTCTTTTTAAGAATTCAAGCATAGAAATATTTAAAAAAATGAGATGTTCAGTGCGGGAGGGAGTTATGCCACAAAATGTTGAAAAATGAGATTTCACCTTCAGAATTTTACTTACTTTAACAAAAACATATATTTCGTCAATTCAAATAGTCCTAAATAAAATATTTTGTAATAAGAACAGTTTTTATAAAGTCTCTTTTTTAATCCAATTTTCAAATTTAAGCTTACTGTGTATATACCATTTATATCAGATATGTGTGTCGATACTACTTTTTAACAGTTGCTTGATTCTGTAGAGATAACATAATTTTGCATAAAATTTAACTGAATTTAACCTAATTTTATTTACAACGGTTATAACGAGCATCGCTACTGTTTTTATTAATTTGTTATACAAATTCAATTTTGCACCAAATTTTACCAAATTTACCAATTTGCACCAAATTTTGTGGCCTGGACTTTGTCAGCCAGGAAGAGAAGGCGCGCGGGTACCTGAGGGTGCCATAAACTAAGCCCTTTCCCCGGAAAGTCGAACGAGGGGGCTCCAGCGGGATACGACGCGGAGAGGACACTCTGGAAATAGCATTTAGCAGTCGCTTATCACTATGCTTTAATACATTTTTGGTTGATATCCTATCCTGTGTTAAATTTACTTAAGTTGCGCTAACATGGTCTATCATGTGATATTACTGAAATATTTTTGCGTGTATATGTCGGTAGGAGAAATATGGCGAAGTCAGGAAATTAAAGCATCAAGTAGCGGCACCGATTGATGCAGTGGCACCCAGTAAGCGGCCCTTTCTTTTTGTTGGGACGAATCCAAGCTAAAACATGTTTCGTACAACCCTGACGAAATTTTCGAATCCTTATCTTCTCAGGTTTCTGTTGATTCGTTGGTTGATTTGCTCGAGCATGAAATCATCGATTTGTTCCATCAACTATACTTAAACTTTTCATACTCCTTACGAGTTTTTGAATCTGGATCACTCAGATATACAGATTTACTTTGTTGCACTAAATTATTCTCCTATCTTGTTTGCACATTATAAACATTCTTTATTTTTTATCATCATTTCAATAAAGGGGAATAAAAGATGCATCTCTTCAAATATATGTTACAGCGAATATTCAGTTGACGATGAAGCTGCACGCTATATACTTTAAGGTTAGTAATTATTTGGTGCAAAGGAAACTAAACCAGAGTATTTTACTCTTAAGCTTTTCATACACATGCCACACGACTCCTTTGTGCATTTAATTGCTCGAAACTGATTTACAAGTGCAACTGGAAGAGGAATTTAGAAAAACTGTGATGAAATTCTTATCTGTACGGAAATTTATGTTTACGACCTGGTTGATGTTTATCCTTATTATATCAGATCGATTTAATATTTTTTTGCTTTTTATCCCAGCAATTCCTTCCGTGAATTGATAGAATTTACGATGTCACAAGCACAGTTCACTTACATTTACTTTACGCTTTGCTTTCAAATTGAAAATATCGTTCCACAAATGTAAAATGTTGGATTTAAATCAAAGAAGAAATACTGTTTGAACGACGTATGATAAAATTTGTAAATACACACTGCATAAACAAGATATCAACGCTTGTTTAACGTAAGATAAGGAAGAACGTAAGTTGGTGAAGGGGATGGCGAGTTATATGTCGATGAAACAAATGAAAGTAGTCGAAAATGTACGTGGTGGTTCGTTAACCTAATATAAAAAGAGGAGTAGCTGGTGTGGTACCGTAGGGTCTCGTTCACAGCAATATCGGCTTCCTGGCACGGTGCCCTCCTACGAGAGCAGACTTCCCTTCCCAAAGCATCAAATCGTTTCCTCGTGTCGCACATGTACAGGCGTCGCCGCTGCCCCTAATTCTTCGAATAGACACCACGAGAATTTAACAATTGTTGCTATCTGTAGTGATGGGAATGATATCTTCGCGAACGGTATCAATACACATACGTTAGAAATTCCTGTAAATCGCCTGCTATCGATATGTTAACTTTTCGTAAATGTACAAAGATGCGAGTACGTTCTTATACCAATCTCTCGTTGCACTGGTCCAATTCGAACGTTCTTGCACTCCGATTTTTCGGACACTTTACATTGGTGTTTTGTACAGAACTTGTTCCAAAACTTCGAGCAACAAACGAAAAGCTTCGAATAATATAATTGTAATTATTGTTTCTTTTCGACATTCACATTTTCTTATCTTTATTTGCCCTCTGTAAATAAACACTTGACTGTTAATGCATAGTAAGAAGATGATCAAATTACGCTCAATTCAAACATCTTATCGCTTGATTTCAATTTGGATGCTCGTATATATCATAAGTAATATCAGAACTGTTATCATTGTATGAACAGATACATCTTGAAAATTTTATTAACAGATATTGTTTATTATCATTTTATGATTACAATCAAAGTAAATTGATTATATTTAGATAGTCTGTTTCTTTTGCCTTGAACATTGCACTTTTATTTGATACGAGATCTTTTTTCGATTAATTTCATCGTTGTTTAACAGTGCAATCAGAGTGAAAGTATCCTATTTCTAAAATATTCACGCTAATTTCTTTTGTTGAACGTTAATCTGCAGATATTTAAAACAATGAAATTAAGGTGCACATACTATGCCACCTTATTATATTAGCTGCCATTTCCTTTCTTCAGAGGGAATAAATTTCTAACTAAACAGCCAGTACATAAGAATGAAATTTGTATTATCGTGTACACTAGTTTTTGACATTTTTTCAAGTAACATTGATTTTCTTTATTTCATTACTTTCCTTAATAAATTACGTCTCCCAACTAATTTGCTAATAAGACATTGCGCTTTATACCAAGTGTTCAATTGTTTTTTTTTTAAATCGGAGATTTATTTGTGAAATTAGATTTTCAAACTACGTTCGAATTTCAGGTGTTAAGTTTGATCCCTCGTTTCAGAAATACTCTTACGATTTCAATATCGTAATATTGTAATAGAATAAGATCAGCAGGTATTTTCAGCATTATGTCGAGGAAAATAAATCTTTGATTTACAAAAGTCGTTACTCGTTTAATTTCCTTCATTATTACCCTAATGACTTAAATTATCTGCAGGTATTTCATCGAGTTTCACTTTTGATCGGGATTTTAAAATATCAAATACCTTTTGCAAAAAATTGTTGTTAAGTTCTTTGATAAGTATAACTCTCTGCTTTGCAATTTCCTCAGTCGATTGTTGGATGTCAACCAACTAAACTAGTAGAACGAGGCGAAGACACATCAGCTACTGAAGTTCTCCGATCAAATGCTATCGGTTATCAGACGTCACTCCTTTTATAAACAATAA
>NW_017100263.1:1629072-1661292 GCF_001263275.1 Habropoda laboriosa | reverse complement strand
CGACGAAGCTTCGTGTAATTATAAAATACGACTAAATAATAAGAGCTAAATGTTACGTTGCTCATTTTTCTTTAGATCAAGGATGGAATTCCTGATCAAATCTATCCAGAATGTTAATTAACACTTCGAAGTGCTTTAAATTTAATTACACTTATAAACGAAAGATGTCAATTAGATAGTTTTTCGTTGAAAAAGTGTGCACGAAATGAGCATTACTTCGTTACTAACTTCTACATTTGAAAATTCACAGCTCACCGGTTTGTCTGGTGTGAATCAGAAAAAGGATCTGTGAACACGTGTTCGCGGAGAAGGGGCGATGTCGATGTTTACCAAATTTCTCTTCTTAGTCCACACTATTTCTAAGAGTTTGCAAAGCTATGCTTTATCTAGAGGTCAATGAAACCACCTCACCGCCGTGGATAAAACGTCTAGGTATCTAGGATTTTAATAGCCCTCTCAACGAACGAGAAAAATCGTTCTGTTTCCGTGTTCTCCAATTTCAGACAGAATTCAATCACTTACCTCTGCAGTTTTTAAATTGGAATGTCCAGCAAATGAAATTGTTGCATCACGGGCACATAAAATTGTTTGATCGAATCGCACCACTAATTGTACGGCGAGCGTAAAGAGGAAAAGTTACGGCGGTTTTCTGTATTTCCGGTCGCGGTTAACGTAGCATCGTAATGCCGCGTCGTTGAAACTTGGCACGTTCTCTCCTCTCAAGATCTTACACGGCACTAGACCAGAGAATCGGTTATACCTATTCCATCGGACTGCACTGTGCCCCGTCAACCGACTGGACTGCTCTTATATACCAGGTGTCCGTGATCAACCGGCGCGAACACATCGTGCTGTAATGCGGTAGGACGCGATCTCCTAAAAGAATGGCGTGCCACCTGAAAGTGTAAGTTTCCCAGCTTACGGCTATTCCTTTTATTCGAGAGGCCGGGTCAGCTAAGATTTTTCATCGGAAAGGTTCGTGTTACAAAACTATCGCAATTAAGAACGCACGAAATTTATTTGGGACAATACCTTGCATGTAACGCGGCCAAACGTTCGACCGGCGTAGCATTTCAGTTAAGTAGTCCGTTACATCGTTTGAATTTACGGAAAAGATGCAAACATGATCGAAACGGTAGTAAATTCCACGTCATTTTGATGGAAATAATACGACCAAAGCGTCTCTTATGAGAAATAGCAGACGAGTAATAATAATTTGTGGAATTCGCTGTCTACCAATCCGAATGTTTGAACGAATTGAAATGAAAGTAACGGAAAAGTAACGTTTCATCAAAGAAATCCAATTTTAAGATAATGATGAAAGATATTCTTTCTCTCAAAGGATTCATACAGTTTCCTTTGAATAAATGAAACTTACATGAAACGAATTTTGACTTGTTTCTTTGTAAATGTAACTGTTATTTCACAGGTGAAACAGGTAAATTAAGAATTAAGATAAAGAACCGTGAACTTAATGTAGCACACATACACCACCGGCCAAATCTTTGGAACCACTGTGCATTGTAAGTTACACGAAAATTTCCGAGAAAAAGTTAGCAATTTTAAGAAACTCTTAACGAATTTTTTATCATTCAAATCAATGGAAATGAGGTAAAGTGCTATTGATCCCCACGACATCAATTTCAGATCCATAAAGAATTAGTAACAGATTCAATATCGATGTAAATTGGCAGGTGATTCCAAACTTCTGGCCGGTAGTGTATATGAAAGAAGAACAATTATTTTCTGATTACGAAACCAACAAATTAACAGTATATTTATAACGAATGACACAATCGATGAACAACTTATTTATTATTGCACAAATTATTGTAAATTTAATGTAGTGGCCTCAAGCTACTTTGAATAGAAACAGCTTTAATTCTTTAGGCGCTGACTTTTCCTACAAATGATGAGATGATTATTTTTTTTTTCGTCAGAAAACACGAATTCATTTTACATGACTCGCGAACGTATATAGGTACAGCTGGACGAAATTATGGTTCATATTCTAGTTGCCTGTTACACATAGCTGAAGTTCAACTAAATAGTAAATCAGTATTCCGTACAAGCTGTGATTAGTACATTCGCACTTGGCATTTGTAAGTTAACAACGCTCTTGGTTTTACTATGCTTCCTTCGAGATTATGTTATCACGATGACACTGTTTGAATTCATTACAAGCACATACTTGAATGTTTTATCTTAGTCTTGTATTACACGAAACACTTTCTGGCGCCACAGAATTTTGCCATTGACAATTAGCGAAATTTCTTCTTTCTGTGACAGGAACGAAAACAAATATCTGGATAAAAAAAAAAAAATGGATATCGTTAGATATCGATAGTTAAATATGAATCCTTGCTTTGACAGTTTTGAGACGAAAACTTTTTCAGACTTTTAATTCACAGTTCTTATGTTGTAAAGAAGGATCACAACTGGGAGTTTTCGCTTTCAATTTATAATTACTTATGATCTGCTATACAGGGTGTCCCGTAACTCTTCGGAGATCCGGAAATGGGGGATTGCTGGGGTGACACTGAACAACTTTTTCCTTTATCAAAATGTTGGTTGAAGCTTCGTTTTTGAATTATTAACGAAAAACACTGGCCAATCAGAGCGCGCGTAGAGCCCGCGCTCAGGGACGGCCGAACAGAGATTCACCCGCGCGCTATCGTGAACGTCGCATACGCGTGACTTCTCGGTTATTGATCGCTGTCAAAAAAATTTCACTTTGCACCGCTATTTTTATAAGGCTTAGAGAAATGGTTTTTTGTCGTCATTCCGACGTTTGTATAAATTTTTGAAAAAACTGCAATTAGTCGGAATCGCGAAGAAAATTGCGAAGGTCGTTTTTACAACTTTTATATCTGAGCTCGTAATGAAAATTTAAAAAATACGTTTTGTAGATCCATGTCAATTATACACAAGCTGAAAGTTTCATCGAAATCGGTTAATGTTGCTATGAGCTACAAACGGTTAAAGATTGTGAAAATCGCACTATTTCATGACTTTCGGCGTAAAACTGTAATAAATCTGCAGATTCTTACATCTTTCGATGCCTGTCGCTTGTTTCTCCATCCACCGATTTCGATGAAATTTTCAGCGTGTGTATAATTGATATAGATTTACAAAACGTATTTTTTTTTTTTCATGAATAACAAATAAGTCGTTTAATAACTGTGTTCGATACTTTTATTCGTTATCCGAAAAGAATAAAGTGTTTTATTACTTATGATTACAAAACGTATTTTTTTTTTTTCATGAATAACAAATAAGTCGTTTAATAACTGTGTTTGATATTTTTATTCGTTATCCGAAAAGAATAAAGTGTTTTATTACTTATTGAAAACTTACCTATTCGTTTACGAATTAATCTGCTTCGACGGAAGTGGGTCAGTGTGTCGATCCTGACTTTTCCAGGCAATCCGAAACAGCTGATGTTACGGCCGGGTCGGTGAACTCATATGATTGGCCCTCGTCAAACGTCGCCCGGCCTGCGGGGAAAGTGGGGGAAAAAACAGAAAACGTCTGTTGTTGTCGATGTCGATGTCTATTGTTTCTATCGTTTGGCGATACAGTGTTACACTGTTACACTGTTTTCACCTCAATTTATTAAGATATACATAAGTGTAATGGTAGGTATACAATTCGCCCGGAAAATACAACCGTTTTATACGTTAACTGGCCCTGCGGCAGCGGTTCGGCGGGTACGTCTCGACGGTTGGTAAAAGAAAAACTGAACTGTATAGGAAACCAATTACCATTTAAAATCAGTCTCTGTACAACCAGCGAAATTCGATTCTAGATTAAAGCTCTGTCTTATAAAACGCGTCCTTTGGCATATTAATACCCTTACCTAAACGGTATGCTTGTGTGACGGTATAAAACTTACGCCAGTGAGCACTTACAGAGTATTGAATCTACGGAATAAACCATATAGAAGTGCTCGCGCTCAGTCCGTCACAAAGTGGAGACGGTGTTCATCACATGTGTTTAAAGAACGTTGAAAAATTAACGGTGGAAGATTTGAAAGGACAGAATCGTTTCGATAACGAAAGAGAAACTTCTAAAGAGCTACTCGAAACAGTACTTATTTTTATCTTTTTGTTCAAATTTCACATTACTTTATAGTTATGAAGTAATAAGTTCCTTAGTTTTAGTTTGGTATAATCAGTCAAATTTAAATTATTATATTTTCGTGTACTATTAATATAGGTTTAATTAATTTTTCTTTAGTTTTTTCAGTTTTCTTTGTTTTTGTTTTAGTTTTTATTTTGTGTGCGCACGTATGTATGTGTGTATAATGTATGTTGTATTTGTAGTACACAATGGAATACACTTTTGAAGAACTTTCCGACATGCACCTGTGTCGTGATGAAGCAAACCGTGGTGCCGCAGTAGTCGGTAATGTCGTTTGCGGCGCCGAATGTCACTGTCTTCTTTCCCACGACTTGTACAAGGTAAGATGCCAGCCATGTGTCGTTGGTTTTGAGGACCACTGCATCCTCCGTGTCATGATATTTTCTACATTTACTGGTGTACAGATTGACCAACCAAAGCTGAAAGTTCAGGGAGGAGTTAGAGTCAGGAAGTTGAAAATGGGGGAGAATTTATGACGTTTTCACTGTTAATTAACCAATAGTCATCGAGTAAGGCTATCGCTTTTACTTTTCCACGAACAACAATAGGCGACGATCGCGTCTCGCGTGAGCAGTTGATAACAGATGAGCCATTTGTCAATTTTTGAGGTGCGAAAACGGTGGCTGCCGATTTATAACGGCATCCTTTTTTTAATTTCTGTCAGAAATTGTTGGGCTTTCTCAGCAATTTTTTAAAGCGCAGAAAACTATTCTTATCATTCTGGGATAAGAAAAAAATATTTACCTTTCATTTTTCTAAACCTTAAAAAATATTAATACATCCTTGAGGTTTCCTTACATTTCCTTTACAATAACAGTTTACTATATTTCAGTATTTTGAAGTGTTTAAGTATTTAAATGTTTGTCTTATATCCAAGTAGAAAGACACGGCGAACAGATAATTTTTTCACTTTCCTATTCACTTATCTGTACGCGACATTACCGACGGCTGGTTGAAAACCAGTTATCTATCTACATCAAACTTCCCCTCAAACAGACAGTCTATGACCGTAGAGTATGTAGTGGGGATGACGCGTCCGCCTGTTTTCCGCTCATTTGCACAGGCATGCGCGTTAAAATTTTCAGGTTAGCATGATCAACTTATAGTGATGTTTGCTCGGCTACAGGGATATTTTAAACATATTGGATTTTCGTCAGATCGTGCTAATTGCATGAGATAATTCCGCGGCGGATCCCCCACCATGAAGAAAACCCTTCACTTACTCTTGTGTCTAGTTACTGATGAGCCTAAGCTGAAGCGTGCTAGTTGCACGCGATCCTGCCAGTGGCACGAGTTGCAAGAGTGGTTTCACACAACCTTACAACCTTAGAGTGGTTCCAAGTTTTATAACAGCATAAATGTTTGACCAGTAGTTGCCGAACATATATTATTATTGACTATCGTATATTATTGACTTCGTATAAAAGACGCTGTTTCAATTCGGGTTCTCTCCTTATAAGATCCTGCCTAGATGGAAGGTAGTAGAGAAAACGCATCCTAAATCGATTTCATGTTAGCTCTTTCTAAACGATTATCTTATTGTGAGGTTGCCTCTTTTTCTTCACAGCCGTGTTGCCAACGAAAACGCAATCGTTTGTAGCGATAACCTGCTTACTATCATCTGTAATCAATACCTTCAAATGCTTCTAAAGGACCAAGGAGAGATGAAAAGAAACCGTATAAAAAGATATAATAAAGAAATGGCGAAAGAAATATATGAAGTTTGATAACAGTGCGGTGGCAACGCTGTATTGCCATATTTTTCAATGATTTAATTCTTAAAAAAATGTCTAATTTGCTAGTCAAAAATATTTGTTGACTTGTTTTTACTAATTCAAAAGTCTTCTAGATAAAATATTATTTTTGCATATTTAGAAAAATATCATTATATTCTCCAAAATTTAATCCATAGCATATTTCCTGTTTGGGTTTAGTTTGTAAATTAACAATATTGCGAATTATGGAATATCACCTTGTGCACCAATTCACATAAATAGTTGAAGTGGTTGTGGGTCTATGACTAGTCAACCACACCATCGCAAATAAATTTATTCAAACGAAACTTTGGGTTTCTTGAACTTGAACTGGTATTTTAGGCGTAGTGTAAAAAAGCGAATTTACGTAGTTTGTTAGGATTGAACAATTGACTATCGTGTTATTTAATTGCAATTCCTACCGTTCTCGTAGCGCTGTAACAGTATTCTATCCTGAATCAATAATGTCGCACGAGACACAAGAGGCTATGTAACTCCCGACTGTGTTACACTAATTTATATCGAGTGATAGATTTATTTTATACTTGGTCTGTGGTATCAAATGTATTGTACACCTTGCCTCTGTCATAAGTATGGAACGCGTTTGCGATTGTAAACTAGTTTCAATTTCAACCACTGTTAGTGTGGTAATCGTATTCAAAGCTGAATCGGTAACATTGGAAGTGACACGAAAGTGGTAATGAACTTGTAAGCCCTACGGTTGTACCTATATGTAATACAAAAATACGTTAGGTGTTAGGTTAAGCGTTCTAACAGAAATCTGAAAAAAAAGTAGCTTCACGAACTATATTTCTCATGTGCAAATAATTCCAAATAACAATTAAAGTGTTAGATATAAAAAATTGAGGTTAGTAGGAGTTGTAGCTTAATTTACGACGATAGAAGAATACAGTTAATTGGTAAAAAGGCAATTGACCTGTGGTAGACGGAGAGAGGTCACCATCCTTCGAACAGTCAGTGACTTCCGGCGAACTGTCTGCTTATGAATCACTTTGATATTTCTATATCAATGTTTTCATTTGTCTCTTTATTTGGATCGTTTTCAATTTTTTACGTACATAAGTGTGACGCCCAGTAATAGCTTTTTCATAAAGCACGCTTTAATTTTCAGCTGAATTCAGCTTTCGATTGTACAATTTTGTCATACAGACATTAACAAACTATTATTACGTATATTCTATCGTTGACATTCCCACATATTGGTTATTAGTATGTATAATATTAATTTGCACATGTAGAGACATGTATACATAATTGTAAACTTATTATTGTAACGAAACTTGGTTGCTTTTTTCGTGAAGTCATTGCAACGTATTTATTATAATATAATTCAGTATTCAACAAATTTAGTAGCCTAACATAATAGTCTCGATAATTCAAGTTTTATAAGCGTACACACATTCATTACTTTTATTTTTCGAAGACATCGTTATTGGAAATATTTAATTTAATTTTATTCAGATAGCAACATCAAAATCTTGAACGTTTCATTATGTCAACCACTCGAATATTCGTTATAGCTTTGGAAATAAAACTGTTTTGAAATTTTGCTAGACGATGACGTTTTCAGCATCATAAATTTATGCAAACGAACCGAATTCCAATATTTCTTCGCAAAACGGAAGTCGTAAGTATCGCAACGACATTAACTCGGAGATCATTTTGCTATAGGAAAGGTTACAATTCGGATCCTTGAAATTTTTTAAAACTATCGTAGTGTTCGATATATTCTCTATTTCACTGTGATGAAGAAATTTATAGAGGCCCATAGATCTGCTCTCTGTCTTCGTTAATTATTTACCAATTCGCTTCTCAGTCGCCACTCGATTGCCAAAGGGTTAATATTTAGTACTATGGAATTCTTTATTGTCGATCCTTATTCACAAACATCATTGTTAACCACATTTTTCCAATTATACGCTACTCCTGTTTCACATTACGTTAAAATACAATTCTCTATTTTATCTTATCTGGTATTTAACGTAGTAAGTAACATCGACGCTGTCATCGTTATGCTGAAACTTCTAGATGTGTGAATTCGGTGAACGTTATTTTCACGAGGGACATTAGTTTTATAATTGTCACAGTAGAACAGCGTCGGTTTAGCGCCGGAATTTGCCGTGGTTTCGATGCCGTATTTCCGGCAGAACACCCACTCGTTTTTTAGCATGATGAATTCATCGCAACACATATCTCTTGGCCTAACACAGTTTTATCTCGCGGGAAATGGCTGGTCGTTGGCCCACGTTATTCTCCTCAGATATTGATATTGGCACAGCCGTCCCTGTGTCGCGTGGTCATCCATAAAACGTTCGTTCACTTGTTTTTCTTAACACGATTATCAAGTAGCACGATTGTATATTTCACCTGATTGCGACTTAACGCGTCTGCTTTACAATTCATTGTTAAATGTTCGCTTCGTATCTGTAGAAAACTCTAGTTGTGATATTTTCATATTTTTATTCCTATTATTGTTAGCTTAAGTAGGTACGTAGAAAATAAGTACACACGATTTAGCGAGGATGAATTTTTCGTAAGAATTGAAGGCAGACGCTTCAACGGAATTCGGCTTCCGGAGAATTTACGACAGGAACTTAGTCTACGTGACGTTCCTAAAGATGTACGGGGGAACAAAGTCCATATATCCAGTAATGGCCGGTGACTGGAAGCCGCGTAACCATTGGGTGTCATTAAACTGATCATTGGAATGGGACAGAGAGTTTTAATAATCTCTTCATTCTTTTAATAATGAAAATATTATTCGCGATGAATTTAAGCTTCTGGTTACGTATACCATCGGACTTGTAGCACAGCGAGATTTAAGAAATATTCGCGTACAAACTATAATCGACAGAATTTATAAACTTGTACACCTTCCGTTGAATTCGAATTCGAATTTCTAGGATTCAAAATGCGTAGTACGTTTTGTCAGGAAAATATCGTGGCGATAGATGCGAGACCAATACTGTTATGGTAAGAAGAAGGCTGTTTTAGTTAATAAGTACATCGTTTAGCGGAAAATTATTTATTTTCTTTTAAATACAACGTGGTTGAATATGAAACACTTATTGAATTTATTTGTAATATTAACGTTTATTGAGTGTCGTAGACTGTTTCTTAAACCAAGAAGAGAACATTTCCTGACCACATTTTCCACGCGGCACTGTACTACAATTCAAATCAAGTCTTGTATTTTATTCACACTTTCATTTGCTTAATGCAAGATGTCTCAGAGCCAAGAAGCTTAACAAAATAATTGACGAATTCTGTAGTTTAATTTTTGTATTGTAACGTGGATTAGCTCATTTAATTACTGACATTTTACTCGTGTTGCAAATGTTGATAAAAAACCCTGCGACTTCGTCAGCATTGTTGAAAAGATTTTATTTCAATTAACGAATGAACGAACATTTAACAAGTTTTAACACATAATATGTATATCAGAGAATTTTTAAAAACTGTAAATAGCTTTACTGTATTATTAGACACTATTACTTTTATTAATCATAGAGGAAGTCTATGAAATCGCTAAAAGAAATTTTATTAAGTAATCTCAATGAACATTATTTAAACTTGTCTAGACAGCAATATTTTCGTAACTTTAAAAATACTTACCAAAGGTATATAGAAATTGGGTGTCCAGTAGTTTGCTCATTAAGAGAACAAATTTGAATTTTGACAAATTTTGTGGTGGTACACGAAAATCACACGCAACTTGGAACTGGTTTAAGAAGACGTATTACGAAATTATATTTGAAACTAACGATATCATAGTTGCAACTTAATGAATCAGTTTTGTAACCTATTTTGGGTTCCTTTTAATATCTGCAATTGAAAGAGATGCAAACTGAAAATAAAGAATTCTAAAGTTGTGTATCTTTTTGCTTTTAATTGTTTTCATATTTTAAATAATCGTATTGGCTTTACATTGAAATTTTACACAAAATTACAATTTTTATACGACTTTTCTTTCAGAATACGTCAAAAATGTTACTTCGAAAAATCGACGAATTTCAAATTCGATAGTCTAATTTCGAGAGTGAAACAAACTATAAACATAAAAGTACCTGTTTTTCTCTGCTTAACAAAAATCAGGAGATTAATAGATTGTAGAGTAAGTCGTATGTTTTGGCAATCAAAGAAACGCTGTGTCCTATTAACTATGGATTGTATTATTATTCGATTATCTATTTTTCCAGTATTACTTAATACGTGCACTACGTATAATTTGTGCTTCTCGAGTTTCGTAATATTGGACTGCAATATATTTATTAATTTCAAAACTGAACAATTTCAGGATCTTCTTTTCAATAGTTTTTAATTTCTCACTTGGATACAATATTTATCGATAAGACATTTCTTTAACTGAAATGTCCCGATAGAGATTTCTTGCAATCAAATTAAAATCTCTGTAAATAGGTAGCGAATTTTGGTACATTTACGCGACACTAATCACTTCTTGTACCGACTACAAAAGCTACAATAACCTTTACTCGCCATTTTCTACTTTTGAAATATATTCTGAAACCTGTAACGTGACCATATACTCTTTAATACGCTTTTAATACTTCTAAATACTTCAGTTTTTCTTAGACAATTGCACGCACTAAA
Organism: Habropoda laboriosa; assembly: GCF_001263275.1. NCBI lineage: Eukaryota > Metazoa > Arthropoda > Insecta > Hymenoptera > Apidae > Habropoda > Habropoda laboriosa. The sequence goes on along the minus strand of NW_017100263.1, from coordinate 1,650,763 downwards.
ATTTTCATTGTACATAACAAAAGTTCAGGTTTTCTTTCATTTTTAAAGAAATATTTCGTAAAAGGCACGCAATGGAAAATTTTAAACTAGATTTTTTATAGATTTCAAGTTTATCTCAATTCTACATTCGAACGATAAAAAATTCTCAAAGTCGCTGACTCTTTTCTGTAAATTTCTGTGTAAACTGCTATGCTCGATGATGCCAAACTTTTGGCCGGTAGTTTATGTATTCCATACTCATATCTCATTTACCACCTTTGTCACGTAGATTTTGTTCATGAAAACGTAACTTACTATCGTAAAAATTATATTCCTATAAGCTTATAAATTGTATCCTTCTAACCAATCCAACGTATTTAAAAAATAACGATAGAACGGATCTCACGAATCCGTAAAATCTAATACCTGCAATGTTCATAGATAAATGAGAATAATTGGGCGAGAAGGTAGCGTTGATACCCGTGGTTTAGTAGTCAGTTAAACCAATCTTTTTTTTTTATTATTTCATATGATACGATTCACAGTTCGCTGAGTGTATAAATAGGAACCGAAGCACTCGAAATATAGCGGATGCTTCCAGTTGAATGAATGAAAAGAAATGCAAATTTCAGTGGTCACTTATTCCAAACGTAATATAACAACACTTAAGGGAATCTAAACTATTTCTTTTAATATTATTTAATTATTTTATATCTATTATCAGTCCTGATGACTGAACTTTTTCAGCTGTTTATAATAAATGCCGAGTATCATTGTCTTTACTTGTTTTCTAGTACAATATCAAAAGGCACGTGAGCTATTTAATTCACAATTTTAAAGAGGTATTCTTCGAACGTTTCGTAAGCAATAGAATTTCTTAAAACGTGTTATGAATAAGCCTCTTTGTGTGCGACCGTAACTCGTTTCTTTCGAAAGCCGAAGATGTGCGTTATAATATTGTCGAACGGAAAGTCTTGAATGGTGTTTTGTGTAAAATATAAATATTTTGTTCATCAAGAAGAATAGAAGTTACAGTAGAGTAGCGTCAGAAATAGTTGGATTTGCGCATTTTTCACATTCGGACAATAGGAGTATACAAGAACAGTAAAGCAGGAATACATCTACCTACATCGTGTATAGGTCAATTAATAGATTTCGATACGTTTTGAGAATTTTTAAATTCCTACCAAACAAAGCTTGCGCCATCGAATCTCCATATCAACAAGATCAGATTCATCGAAAGTCTGGAAGATGAAAGAAATTTTTAATTTTACATATTATGAATCATACAACGAATGCTGTTTTTCAAATGGAAGCAGCTGAAGCAGTGCTTGGAATTTTCTAAACAGTAGTAATACTTAGAAGTTCATAATTGAGGTAATCTAAGTAGAGTTAATATGTTCTGTATTAATAATAATAATTCATTTTAAGTGATAAGAGAATTTTATAGTAGAATCAGAAATAGGCTGCATTTCAAAAATATTTGGAAGAAAAACATTAGCATTTGTCACAGTGCCTATTAGAAAAAGTATTTTTTAAATAAATTCGAAGTTTTGTCAACGCAACGTATTTATTACTTATCAGTTATTGATGTTTCACTTAATTTTCGGTAATGCCTTTGTACTTCTTGCATTCAAGTTGATTTAATTTTGCGAAGTTCGTTGATTTTACTCTAAGCGAACAGTGTGCTTACTTAAAAAAAGGAACCTGGGTAGTGTTACTTTCCCAATCGATTATTTTCATTCCTTCAATTATTCGAATAATGCAAAGAAATTCATCGTTTCATGTGCTTATGGTATTTCTTATAAGTATTCGTCCACTAATTTATTCACAGTGCCTTCTATCCTAGGCAATTGTATTTTGGGAGTTCCTAGGATGTGAATCATCAATTCAACTTGTTTAGTGGTCGGTATTGCAGAGAAGAATAATTGTCTCGAAAACTTTGTAGCAGTTTTGAGTAAAATAATAGAAAATGATTCGGTAAATATTTATACCTTGGGAATCTGTTCAATATTTCTTACAATTCTTATTGTTTTCACTATAAAAATATATGCAGTTTGAATAGATAATAAAAATTAGGTTACGGTTGCAATTATAGAATTGTCGAATACCATAGTAGCATAATATTTCATATTTTTTAAATGAAAATTTAATTATCTAAAGTTCCCGAAACTGGATTCGGTGATACAGTATTTGAAGCATATTTTGTCCCAAATGTACGGAAGGTAGTAATATCGATGTATTAAATATGTAGTAATAAATGTTCTTCTACGATATACCGGTATACGATTATTTCCCCCTAAACAGACGAGAGACAGCAAAATGTGTTAATAAAGAGTGGGGGTATATGCTAGGTCCTCGAAGGGAAGTAGCGTCAGTCGCGCGGCACGCGGCGCACCGTACGTGTGGAGTGGAGTTTCTTCGCGTCGTCTTTTCTACGGTGCACGAACACTTTCTTACGTTTCTATTTCGACTGTCACATACTAATTAACGTGTTTGTGAACGCAATCGGTTTTCATACTAATCCGGTAAGAGACGACCATTTTTGCACAGCGACGAAAATATTTATTGCGAGTTTGTTCCCCCGAAGCGTGATTCTCGATTGAATACATATCCATATACGTATATTGCCGAAACGTGAGAAACAAAGCTCCGTTGTTGCACGCGACTCAGTGACGACCACGACGACTTGTGTTGTTCGAAACATTGTGGATTTATCGGACTCGACTATTTCCTCTCGTTCGATCATGCGTGGTTGTGAGAAAGTACTATAGTGTGTTCACGTGTACTCACTGAAGCCGTAGGAGAGCCTTTGCTATGGTTGAGAAATTGTTGCCGAGATAAATTACTCGTGTTTGAGTTGGACGAGGCTTCTCGCTTAATAGGATAGAACATTCTTCACGTTTATGTTCTTTCTTCTTTCGTTTATGCTAAAATTATTTCACACTCGCTCGGAATTGTATGTATATCCTTTGTGACGCACGTGCTTCCATTTTATCGTGACAGAGATTCCAGCCTGGTAGGTGACTCAAAAACTGCTCACTTGTCTCCACTGGCAACGACTTATTTGTTGCATTCTAACCTTGCGTCGCCCGATTCTTTCAACTTTAGATTTCAACAAAACTGATATAAATATGAAGATTTTGTTTCTTGCATTGAGCTTTTTATAATATTCTTGTTCTTACGAAACTTTAGCAGAGTCTAAGCAATAATTAGTGATCTTTTTCTTTAACAAGTTTGCTTAAACAGATGGATTTTGTAGTTCATGTAACGATCAAAACATTTGTAGACTAAATTATACGTATAGTAATATACTCTGTTCAATGTGTAATAACTGTCGCGCCACCAGCGGCGGGACGATAATTTGTTATTGTTCAACTGCTGGACAGTCATTTCCGTTTGTATCGCGTTAGTTCCCGTTAAAGTTCAGTATTAACCTCAATTACCATGCGATTATAAATTATTTTATGTTAACGAATCCAACGAATTTCTTAGATTTACTGATTTTTATATTCTGTGGTATTACACTTTCGTTGTATTGTAGTTACTGGGGGATTCACACCCGACGTATAAATAATTTAGTGAATTATCCAGAATTCTCGAAAAAAGTTTACCGATAGAAGGTAATAGAAAAAGAAGGTACATATTCGCTCATCGCCATACAGAATTGTGAAAGTGTTTCTCTTGCTGGTGTTTAATTTTAGCTTGTTAGACCTAAAGAAAAATTGATCACAGTCTCTGTAGATGAGTTTTCTTCGACGAATCTTCCATCGGCGTTGCCAATCTACAAATCCAAATCGTGTAAAAATATTTATCGTTGACAATACCTTCGTTTCGATTCTTCCTTTTATTTTGAAATTCCTGTGAGTGTAAAAGAAAATATATTTTATAAAGTCAGTTGTCGAATAGTATTAGCGAGGATTCTAATTAATCTTTTGGAATTACAATGCTAGAATAATAATCTTACGATAAACAACAAAATTACGAAAGGCGGCAGTAGTTTGTTTAAGTGAAAATAAATCGTTTTGCACGACGTTAGCAAGTACGATGAATCGGAACAGGAGCATGCGCGTTCCATACATTCAGTTGCGTTACTATTTTTTATCGCAATTTCCTGTGATTGTATCGCCTCCTATCGAGTTCCAAGCAGAAGCTCGTCTGTAAAACAAAGACTCGTTTCATACGAAACGACAATTTTTCGTGTAAACATTTCCTGTGAACGAAACGTCCCCTTTAACAAGGTCACAAGCATTTCAACTTTGATATTTCGGATCTCGTCGGAAATATTTAACAAGACTGCTGTAACCGGCCATTCTTATTTTGTTCGGGCTTATCGCTAAACTGTGTCGTTCATCTCTCGTACATAACACGTGTTCTTCCCATCGTGTCGAGTTTCCTACGAGTCTTTGTCGGAGTGTCTGTATTATAAAAATGCTTAAAATTCTTTTCTACATGAATCCAATTTCAAACAAAGAATCAACATTCTTGTTCTTTAACTGGTATTAAAAATGTTTGCCAAGTAAAGAAAGGTTAGCCAGCTGAATGTATCGTGATTTATCCGTATCGTGACCGTTCGAATGTTTTCCGGTTTGGTATAAAAAAGATACGCTCTCTTCACAAAATTTTACACGTGACTATTTATTTCTCTCGCCTTTTTTGTAGTTGGAGTATTTATGTAAATCGTGAGCTGCGTGTAATAGTATGACGGCAAGATAGCCAAAAATTCAGGAATTTAAATCAAAAGCATATGTGCAACAAGTTGTTACGTTAGTTTTATCGATTATCGTAATAATACAGTCAATGTGATCAATGAATACTAATTTTCAATAAAAACTGACCGTTGCAAAATTATGGCGCTTCTTCAACGAATATTATTCGTATTATTTTTTGCTCGTGCTATATCTGATCTACAATTTGGCAGTTCTAAATTATTTATTAATCCACCCTAATCTGACTTTAAAAATATTGGAAAAGACGATCCTGCTGAGATATGTTTTTGATCACAATATTATTACCATATTAAGTATTAGCATAATCTGATTAGTTGTATGACTTCTGTCAATAGTCAGCACTTACGGCAATGAAACAAATTGTTAAAAACATCTGTGAACAACAATAATGTAAATTAAACTGGAAGTTTATGAAAGTTAGTTAGAAGTTAATTGCTAATTAATTTTGGTTACAATAACTGTCGGGTTTATACAAATAATTGGTATAAAAATGTCAATACAAAAGGACATAAGGAATTGTTAAATTTATTTTAACATGCAATTCTAGGCGACACGTGACAATTTTCAATTTTCTAGTAGTGTTTAATTATTCTAAAGCATTTTTCGATAAGTCACACTTACAGGCGCAGTTAACTTCTTTCACGGATTTATGGGAACAATTATTGCGAACAAGCTGACATTACATTCTTTAAATAACGAAAAGAAGTTCAGACAGCATTTGAGATTGTGGTAAAAATGTAAACATTGCTTAATTGTTGAATATAGAACATTTTCAAAGAAATTGTTAAATCCTCATATTACATTATATCTTACTGTTTCACTATATCTTTTTTCTGGCACAAACTTTGCCATCAGTCAATAGAAATACTATTATAAATATTTGATTATGTAGGTTTAATAACGCCTACATACACTACCGGCAAAAAGTTTGAAATCACCTCCCACTTTTCATCAATATTAAATCTGTTGCTAATTTTTTATAGATTTCAAGTTTATTGATTCGAATGATAAAAAATTCTCAAAGTCGTTGACATTTTTCTGCAAATTTTTGTGTAAATTGCTATGCTCGGTGATTCCAAACTTTTGGCCGGTAGTGTATGTATGAAATGCGATGCATACTTTGAAACTGATAGATTTTTCATATAATTTGAAAATATAAATGGGTTTTACAAATAGGGTTTTTGACGTACTTAAATATCTCACGAAAATTGCGCATTTTTGAAAGAAAATAGTTCAAGAATGAATAGAGAAAATGCCCTCAGATAAACATTATAATCCATCTGACACTTTTTTAAATGGAAATAATAAACGAAGAAGTATGTCCAATAAAATCGTAACCAGTTATTTTGAAACTGTCGTTAATCAACATGATAGAATTGCCACAGTAAGCTAGAGTAAACAGTGTGAATTATCTTGGATAATTTCTGGAAATAATTCATTCTTTTCACATTTAAACATTTTCAGATTAGGTAATCGGAGTGATATATTTTCTACGAGCACATATTTTCTTTGCTTGCTTGATCAATTCAATTTGTATCTATAGACAGAGAGATTTAGGTGATTACGTATTGAAAGAAGTTGTCATAAAAGTACATTTTGCCTAATTCACTGCATACAATTCCGAATGTGTAACGAAACAACTGTCCTCACGAATGGTACCTACGGTTTCGACGAGACGCATGGAAGTTGATTTTCACATTTCTGTAGCTAACAGTGTCGTAAAAGATCGAAACTAGCTGTCTACATTCCGTACGTTATATGTTTTAAGTCATTTCGGCGGGAAATCTGTAACGTGGTTGGACTTAGATCGAACAAAAGCTGCCGTTTAATCTTATTTACGCGAATATACTTTCCAGGTCCCTGACCATATTCGCTTTTATCTGTTGTATTTGCCGCAGTAAGAAGAACGCGTGATAGGCCTGACACGACGCCTTTCCAATGCGTCGAGCAAGTCGGTCATTTGTGCAACGTGCTTCTTGTCTTTTAGGGACGTCGCGAGAAGCATCCAAGGAATCGTCGGCGACCGATCGCGAGAGACTGCTAGAGAGGAAAGGGTTAGAGACTCGCGTCGAGGATCTGCTGAGATTAATTCGACGAACCGCGTTGCAATTGAGAGGGGGCGAACAGAAGGAGAGAAAGGAAAGAAAAAGCGCGGGGCTCACTCGTCGAGAACGTGTTCATCGAATACACCGGAAGTCCGAACGTGTCCGAGATTCTCTGACTGTCCTTGAATCGTCCTGGGCTTACAGAAGGGACGATCATGATAGATTGTGGAGCTGAACGGTCGATACGTCGCAACAAACCGGAAATGCGCCACGTTTCTTCCATGACATTTCAACTGTCTTACCGATCGCCGATTTGAAAAGTAAGTAGCTTCCCTTTTTCGACACCTGTACTTTGTATATTTTCCATTCAATTGCTGGGACAGAGAACTAAAAGCGGCAACGTGCTTCCTTACTTAGTTGACTAGCTGTTGCAGAAACATTTCTGCACATTCTCAAACACTGGGATTTCGGATAGATAAACAAGACGGCTAAAACTTCGGGGTTTCTTCAATGGGAAAAAATTGATATCAGTAAACAGAGACGCTGTTGCAAAAATTTGTTTTCACGCTAGGTCTGTTAATATATAAATTGAAAAAGCGTTAAATCCACATTCGTTGTCAATGTTTTTTATTTTTGTATATAAATTTGACGCTTGTTTCAGCTAAGCAAAATTTGAAAATTTCCAAGTACAGTAGATTCTCCACAAATGTCAGTCCGCAAGGAACCTAAACCTGACACTTGTAGAGTCAGGGACTACGTTTTCGAGCCTCGCGCCCGTCTTTGCAGTTTGCCGAACGTAGACAAGGACAGCGAATAAAAGATAAGGATGTGAGTCGAGGCAGCCAAGCGATTTAAATACCAACTTTTTTAATTTTACGTTTTTTTATCCCGAAATTTTTCTTAACATATTGATGAGATTTTTCTGATGAAAATGACATCAAACACGACATAATTTGAACAACATTTACTTATTAACACGTCCAATGTCACGCCAGATATTTCTCTGTATTGAGATAAAACAGACGTCCTGTTACACTTGTAGAATCGGCCCTTTTTTTTTACGTGGAGGTAGGCCGACATTAAATTAATTACTCAATAAGTATTAATAAGTAAATGCTGTTCAAATTATATCTTGTTTGATCTCATTTTCATCAGAAAAATCTCACCAATATGTTAAAAAAAATTTCAGATGAAAAACAGTAAAATTAAAGAAATTATATTTTTCTATTATGATTTGTCGAGCCGTGAAATCTCGTAAAAGAAACCGAGTAGTGTAGCGTTACACGCTTGACTGACAGCGAGCGAGATAACATAGGCGCAGCAATGACGCAGCCTAGGCGTAGGACCATCTACACTGACACTTGTAGAATCCAAACTGACTGACACTTGTAGAGAATTTACTGTATGTGTAGTATAAGGACTTGAACAGCTTAAGGGGGTATTCTAGTTTAAAGTGTCATTTTTTAAGTCCTTTTTGAGATTTTTTTAAATAAAGAAACTACAGTATAAGACTTTTACTATCGGTTTCTTGCACACATATTTGTTTATGTTTTAAGAATTTTCACTATTTCTTTTTCAAGCGTAAATAGTCAGAAGTGACTGAATTATAAAAATGTGCTCATGGAATATTTGTTGGACAAGCACACTGTACCTAGCTTTTATCGAAATCGACGTTTGTCATTTCGGGATGGCTCCCTATTTACTTTTCATTTCTCCGCAATTTTCTGCTATCTTTTTCAAGCGTCCTTTCAATGTGCTGTAAAAACGATCCCTCGCCCCTTTTTGGGGTTACAGTCTTTTGGTTTCCTTAACTACAAGTGCTTATCCAGCACCCTACATTGTATCTCCACTGTTTCGTTTATTTTCTTGCTCAATTGTTAATAGTTTGTTGTTAGTTAAATCCGGAATAGTGTAACTGATATTAAGCATTTTAGTAATATCTGATATTACTTCATTTTTGGTGCAGAAACGAACTCTTTCCGACTAGATTCACATTATCTACAAAATCTATTCATCACAATAGAATACTATTCATCTACAAAAATTGACTCGCATTCACAAAAATCCCCTGAATTTATTTGTACCTGCAAGGCCCTAGAAAACCACAAAAATTGAAAAACGTTTCCTCGCTATGTGTAACAGTTTCGCAGAAAGCACTTGAAACATTGTACAATTCACATTGGTATGATCTAGTAGAAAATTTGATTTGGTACAGTGACAGTGGTGTCTGTTACGTTAGAAATTTAAAGGAAAGAATTCTAGTTCTTGATGGGACGAACGAGGTCAACTCGCGTTGGCATATTCCTGAAGATAACGATTTACGTTTCTTTGACTGAGTTTATCTTCCGGTATCCGGCGTGTTCTAGTACAGACTTCCGTTTTTCTTTGATGACTCGTATTGCTTTTTCTGTCAACTTCGTGTATATACAGTTCGTTCTTACATCTTTCCTGTTCATTGATTGAGATCGATGTCATTTTCCCAGTCAGCTGATCGTTATTTCATTCGCGTTTGGACACATTGCGTTTATTTCATTATTCCCTCGCTCCAATTGGGATAGGAAACGATAACGAATCGACCATACAAAAGGGTCAATCGTCAACTCACAATAGTCAGCATATACAGGGTGGGTCGGATAAAGTGTTGCAGGCTAGTTTCTTAGAAACCACTACTTTTTAGAGTGCAACAAATTTTTTTTAGGATAACTGCCAGGGGTAGAATGGGGCTCCCTTATTTTTTTTAAATGAAACGGGGTATTCATTTTTTTTTTTCTAATTCTGTATAGTTAAAGAGTTAAAATCAATACATTTAGGGACAAGTATTACAAACATGCTCTTCTAGATATTTGCTTGGTAATGGGAACATTTTGTTAACAATGTTACCCTTGTTTAGAAGAGTTATCCGAATAACGAAAAATTAATATCCCCTTCAACTTAAAGAAAACGAGAGGGACCCCCCTTTGTCCCTCTAGTAGTCGTCGCAAAATGTTTGTTGCTCTTCTAAAAGATTAGCCTCCCTGTCTCGTTTAATTTAAAAGAAACATGGAGTCTCTGCCGAGATTTCTGAGAAAACAGCTTGCAACAGCTTTATTTGGTCCACCCTGTATACACCGCTGGACAACGTTCACAGAGTTTTTGGTTTGTTTACTGTCGTGGTTAGAACTATTTTTTTTTTCCTTTTACAGGATTACATAAAAATAGACGGAAGATAATGCCACGAATGAAAATTTTGTAGTATCTATATAGAGAATGAATTGTTGCAAATATCATTGAAAATTTGTGGGGGACAATGGTCAATCGAATTTATGAAGATAGTGAAAAATATATGACAGTTCGGTAATTAAGAGCAACAGCTGTTTGTGCATGGGAGGAGATTGATCAAAATTTAATAGAAAAAATTATTAACAGCGTGGAAAGCGAATTTTTCAGCTAATTAATCGTAATGGAGCATTGATTACCGAAAACAACTTTCATTCTAATTAGTTATTAAATAAATGGTTCTTTATAAGTGAAGCGACAGACAGGATTTTCCTTAAAAAGAGCAGTAGTTCATTGTTTATGTACATCTTTCGTTTATTTTAACATAATGTAAGTAAAACATATGTAAGTAAAAACGTGGTGAACTTATAATTTTGTATAGCGATGTACGATGTATCATACTGCGGGGATATAACCCGATCGTATCCCTTACGTTAGCTAACTTCTCATCTCTGCGTAGTATCTGGTTAATGTAGCATTCACAAAGGTATTGTTAGTATGTCGGTTGTATCACATTAACCAACAACGATGTAAGTTGATAGAATTCTGAACATTTGTACACATATCAAATATTTCATCTTTTCTTATTTAATAAGAAAAAGAGTAGCAGCGCAAATGATAAATTATGCTAGCATTTTCATAGGATGTAATCTTTTCGTCGTTACGACTAATATAACAAAAATCAACATTACGCTAGAATAAACAGTGAATTTTTAAAATATCAAACTTTTCTAATTGTGATATTGTAACTACTTCTGATTGCTCTTACGTACTCTTACTGAATTGCAGTAAGGACGTTAACTTGGTATTTCGAAGAAATTACACATGCTTAAAGTTTTATTGAAGAAGAAGTAACTTTTCATACGTGTTAACCTAATACGATTGTTAAGAATAACATTAAACGATACGTAAAAAGTTTCTTGTCGATACATGGTATAATGTGATATATTGAACATGAGTAAAAGTTCAAAAATATGTACGCATATTCTCAATTACATACCTTTTTAATCAAAATGACCCCCTCTAGTCTTGATTGCATTAATATTGCGATTAAATCTTAAAAATTTTAGGGGTTGTATATTATTCTGTATTACCATCTGTAGCTATTCTAGTTACTCCACGAAATTGATCTTTTCACTTCCCGTTTGCGCCCCAAGGTAATTAGTCCGAGTTGGTCCGGAAAGTGCAAAAGTGTTGAAATTTAACAAATTTCCGAGATTGAAATTGTTGAAAATGAATTTCGCAAGGACCGCGCATTGTCGCGGGTAGATACGCGAACTGTTTGATAAAGTCAGCCGAAAAATTGACTATATGTACTGCATTACAGAATGTAAACTGTCTCAGGTCGGCGGATGGACGTGGTAGCAGTTGGAAAGTCCGAACACGGAGGAAATTACGAACTGGGAATCCGTCGTCATCGGCATCGGCGTCGAAGAAACGCCAAGTTGACGGAAATCGGCAGATTTGCGCGAAGAAAGCGGGAACGGAAGAAGAGTGGGACGCATTACTAATCCAGAGGGAGGGGGATCGTTCAAGCGGGAAGAGAAAAAAGTGTATATCGAGTGGCATTGAGTAAGCCGTGGTTCTCCTAAGAAGGTCGCCTTGAATACGTCTGTGTTCATTCCTCGATTCTCTATCACTGCCATTGCTGTTCTCTGATTAGCTTCACGTTGCCTTTTTTTTTTCCCCGTCGCGTTCCGAACATCTTGTGCCGCGTGCCTCACGAACAACAGAACGCGAATGCTTATTCTCCAGTCTTGTCTGTGCTTCTTTCGATGGTTTTGTAATCGTTACGCGTGTGCGGTTTAACTCAGTGCATCTTGGTAGTCCTGCTGGATCACACAGTGCATCTTCGAATTGTTTTCTGCTTCGCCTCGTGGGATTGACATTCGCGAACGGTAGTGCCATTTCATCGCTCGTGCAAGTGAGAAAAAAAATTCGTGTTAATTTGGCTGCGACAAAAAGATCAGTGCTTGCAAGATGATATTGCTTCGGATGATCTTAATGGTGCTCTTTACTATGATGGCTACGGGAGCACCGCGATCTTCGGTGATCTACGCGGACGACAAAGTGGTGAGTGAACTGTTTCTCGTTGCCTGCACAGGTTACCGATATTCTTTGCTATCTTATGTAAATTAAACACATTACGTTAGACAAACTCCTGGATGTTGTTGAACTTCTTCAAACGCTTGTGCCCTGTTTGCAAACCTTTTTCTTGAAAAGAGTATTGTTTATTTTGTCAGTTCTTTCTTCGGCAATGCTTACTCCTTACGAGTAAGATATTTCTTACTAGTCTGTCTTAAAACTTGGGAGCACAATACATATGCTTTCTGACGATGTCAATCTGTTCTTATTTTATTGGTGTGAAACGTTTGACTGCAATCATGTGTACAAACAACTTGATTATAAATAATCCAGCTTTATTTAAGACACAACTGAAATTGCAAAGTGCACTTATTATGTCACAAAATGAACTTTCAAATAAATGTATTCTAAAAAGTCAACATAGTTCTCTACAGTAGCTACGCGCGTATGTTATAAATAATGTTACGTATTTTAAGGAAATATATGTGGTTTTATATTTCTGTGTTACGCAGAACATTGTAAAACGGTGTCAAACGAATCTGGCGAGATAGACAGACCTCTGCAAGATTTTTCTATTTTTGTGAATAAGGTTCAAAATGTACATACTTATTAAAAGCTATTCGTTTATTTTAATGTGCCAATTCTTCGCAAAATATCGTGTAACGATTAATGGCGCATTATTGAACTTAAATGTTTCGTCTCGTCATTTTTCATAATTGTAACTAGTTTGTAACAACAGCCAAATGCATCATTGCAGATGTTTAGAGAAGCTCAAAATATGTAATTACTTTTGCTTGTTCTTTGCCTACAATTTATTCCACACTTTTACAAGAGAAAAGTTTTAGATTAACTAGAAAGATTTGGATGTTCAGAGCACGACACCTTCTATGTTTGGTAATTTACCATCTATGTTCAATTGTAAGCAGAGTAAAGAAGAATAGAGATCGTAGATGTAGCAGCTAAGTGATAACAAGAACGTGCTATATTTTAAGACAGCGCTGTTCACAAGTGCAGCCCCTTACTTGCGTTTGCCCTCATTCATACGTCCTTGTTAGGAGACAAAAAATGTTCAAATATTTGTCTTTCTTAGCTTGTCTTTAGAAAAACTTTGTGTCACAAAGATGAAGTAAGGATATCTGTTATTATCAATTACGAGTAAAGCCATTAATTCATTTTTTCCAGAATTTTCTCACAACACCTTGAAAATTCTTGCTATATTTCTTTGCACTTCTTTTTGCACCGTAATTATCAGTTCTGAACATTTTTCATATTATAAAACTGTTAGGTTTTCTGTAGAAACAATTTATGGCACGATCGACAGGGAACGGTTATTTTTGAGTTGAGGATTTTCGTTTATTGCTTGCACGGGTCTCATTACATCCTGCGAGGGTCACTAGAATTGCTTTGCTAGATTTTTAGTAATTTGTGTCCCTCAATAGCCTACGAACATACCATAAACCACGAATTTCCGAACGGCACAACTGTATGTAACGGTCCGCTTGCCGATTAGTCACCCGGAGGAAATTCCAGATATTTGGGACCTTCCGCCCACCCCACGCGACCGTCTCCCACCATTCCAAGGTGACAACGCGCTAAGGGCGCACTGGAAGGGCGGTAAAGACGATATTAGACACGCTGATTGGCAAATGCAATCGTTAACCATTAACCAATCAGCGTATAGATCAGTTTTTACAAGTCCCAATCATTTGGGTGGCCCTTCGAACATCGTGCAAACATCCACAAAGCTCGAAAGTTCATCGCCACAACCACGGGCATTAACAAAAACATCTTAGATTATGTTGGCTCCCACACGATTCGTGAAGCCGATTTTATAGCAAATAGATTCTTTATTTGCAAACAGATTTTTGATAACAATACTATATATATAAACAATTCTTAGAGGTTAGTTATATGCAAATCCAATGTCCGAAGGTGCAAAGTTCAGTGTCACAGTTCGTCCAAGTCCAGGGTGTTTTTAAAAAGCACCCCTGCTTTAACTGTTCAGTCCTTTTTATGCATTCTCGTCTGTCCAGAGGTGTGCTTAGTGAAAATTGGGAAAACGGTGGGAAAGGTGTTCTGTCCAATGGAGGAGGTTAGATGTGTTCGGGGGAATCGTGGTCTTGTTGGTCACGCTCTGTAGTGGGGTTGGTATGTCAAATGCAAGTAGCGGTACATCTGTACGTCAAGGATAAGGTAAAATTTTGGGTGTTCAAGTCGTCCTATTGTTGTCCACGTTTTAGTCAGTCCTTGGTCCGAATAATAAGATGATGCGTCAATTCGCTATTGAGCAGGAAAGGCCAGGCACTTAAAAACCCATTAAGTCTCTGGCGGTTGTTCCCTGATTGTAAAATTAATAACATGCTGCGAAACTAAATATTCCTCAAAAATAGCGGATATGTCGGCCGTATCGTAAACTTAGGATAATTCGTTGTCCCCAAATGAAACATTTCTTTTTCTGAGCGCATACCGACGTATGTATATGTGTGAACTGATCGTTGCAAACTAATTTTAATTTATTCTTCGGAAAGTCCTCTCTTATGACACGTCATTTGCTGTTGAGGACGAGAGAAATAAATTCCTAAAACTCTAACTAGTAAAATCCAGTTTCTCCCACCAAGATGTACCTACCTACGATAACACAGGCTGGCAATAAATGAACAATTTCAAATTTAAAAATAGTTCAAATACGAGATAAAAAGATTAATTCAATTTTTTGTAAACTTAAAGTTTGAAATGCAGAGGTTTCAAATAGTTAATAATGTTACGAAGCGTGACATTTTTAGACATATCAGTTAGGAATTGCAATAACTAAATTTCTTGAATACAATTATGAAATTTCATAATTTTTCCTTTTTTATTACTTCCTATATCTAACATAACAATTAACAATTCAACAGTCCCTTATTTATCACATTTCATACTCCTTTGTTTATCGAAACTACTTTGAACCATAATTGTAATGGTATTTCTTTAGTTTTTGATTATACACAGTTAATATCTTTTTTCAAAGAAGATGATAACAGGATTTTTTTATGAGAACAGTGCTGCATTAGATCAGCTTTCGACCGAGCTTTAGATTAGGTCATTTTATTGAAATATAACAATTGTAAACGAAAGATAAATGAATAAATGAACTGGCTTATGATTCACTGTACGTGACATTAGTTTCGTTAATAGTTTAAGATAAAATTTGATATAGTCATTCGATGACTCGAACATGACTTCATTTCAGCGTCCTTGCTGATAGATCCGTCAATCTATTTACAATAGTCACAAACATATATATCTTTCTTTTTAATGTTTTGGTATTTTTCTTATTATAATTCTCGTAGTCACCGAATTCTAATATTGGCTAGCCCGTATTACGAAGCCACGAGCTTTGTAGCCCAAATTTAGATGATTTGGTCAGGAACGCTTAGAGCGATGGTATTCGTTACAAAACTTATACTAAGAAGAAGCTTACAATGTCAGCAATGCAGTAATCAGCTCTTAGTTTAATAGATGATTGCTGAAAAAATAAAACGAACTTACCTGAAAAATGTTTTAAAATGGCGAAATAGGATAAATGACACGTTTTGCAACGCAACAGGCAAACAAACTAAATGCAGGTGACTATCTCCTCCGCGACACTTATTTCGTTCATAACTCGTAGTTTCATCCTACTTTCAATAGGGTCAAGCACTCAACATATTCAATACTTCAACTAGCCTATATTTGCATCTTCTCCTCTATTTTTTTCTTTTGTAATATGTATTATAATTAGATACATTTGCAGATGAATATTTTGCCATGATTTAGCAATCAAGCTGCAATTTTTCTAACGTCTGTGCGTAAGTGTAGTGTGTGCGTGTCCGAGGTGTGAAACAGAAGGACAACATTGTTTGAGGTTGCCAAGGCCGGAAGAACGGATCGCGGGTCTCGGGTCGTTTTGGAACCGCGTACGGCGCAGTTTGTTTGTAATTTCCCCCGTTTAATAAGTTACCCTTACAATTCAGATAGTGGGATTCAATCCAAGTGGATCAGATGAAAGGTGATTTTATACCGAAGGAAGAACATTGTGAATGATTTCTACTGAAGGGAAGCTGAGGAATACGTCCAACAGAGCTTAATTTGGTGGTAAATCAAGACTTTATAAGTTAAAGGAGGGAATTCGAGGTGAAGTGCCTGTGGAATTGCAAAAATGACGAAGGGAGTGAGTGATTTCATAGTTACGGAATTGAAAGAAAATTTGAAGGAAAGAAATTTGGAAACGTCAGGCTCGAAAAACGAGTTGATCGCCAGACTCGTGGAAGCAGACCCGGCAGGGCATTGGCTGGAAGAAGGGAAACCTTTACCTGACGACAGAGAAGAAGGAAGACGCCAGTGTGAATTGCAGATTGCACGGTGGAATGAACAGCTCGCGCGAGAGGAACTTGAGCTGGTAAAAAGGGAAGGAGAGTTATTAACAGAACGTATTGCGTTATTAGAAAGAGAGCAGGAGTCCAATTTTGTGCAGAAGGCTAGTTTCAGGACAATCGGCGAATCATTAGCAGAATTCAGCGAAGAAACGAATTTTGTTGACTGGGAAAAACCAGTGAAATATTTGGGACAGTTGCTGGTGGCTACAAAGAGGGCAGCGTCGTGGTTCCGCTCAAGGGCTGAGCATCGTGAATTGAGTCTAACTGACTTTCGTTGGAAGCGATGAAAATTTTTTTCGATAATCGTGCGACGAAACTTAATAGGAAAAAAGAATTTGAGAATCACAGGTGGCAGCAAAGCGAGACATTTGACAACTGTTTGTATGATAAAACCATTTTGGCAAATAGAATACCTCCACGAAGAGGAAGTAATTGAGTACGTCGTTGAGGGTATCCCGGAGCGGGGATTAGGAAATCAAGCTCGAATGTTACGCATCAAGGTGAAAGATTTATTGGCAGCGTTAAGGGAATAACTCTTGAAGCTGAGGTGAAAAGTCAGAATCGCAGGGAACAATGGTCCATGTGGAATAAGTGGTACTGGGGCTAGATCCAGACAAGAAAATAAAGTGCACAGGATGGAAGTGAAGAACGAGAAGAATAATGGTTGTGATAGAGAAGCAGTTAAGTGTTACAATTGCAGTGGGTCGTGGGCATATTGCTAAAGACTGCAAGAAGCTACAACGTGAGAAGGGAGCATGCTTCGTTTGCTTTAAAGGGGGGCACCAGACAAGAGACTGTCTGGACAATCAAAGGAATAAGAAGTCGAAAGGTGAAGAGCAGGTAAGGCAACCTAAGGTGTCAAACATCTACGAGGAGCCAGCAGCGAAGGAGGGACATCGTGAGATTGTTGTTATTGAAATTGATCATTCGAGTACGAGTCGGATCTTGAATTTGGATACACAGTTAGACACGGGAAGTCCAGTAAGCATAATTAAAGAAAGATTTGTAGGAAAGGAATCGATTCTTCCGGTTGATTCGTCTATGTTAAGTTACACTGGGGTAAATAAGTCACCAATTGAAATATTTGGGGTAGTAAAGGCGAGAGTCAGTCTGTATGATAGAGTTGAGGAAGATGTTCAAATTTTTGTAGTCAGGGAAAATACTATTAGAGTATCCGCGTTGTTAGGAAGAGATGTACTTGTGAAAAATTTGAATAAAAAAGTTGTAAACAGTGACCTTTACAATTTTCTTCGCGATTCCCACAAACTGCAGTCTTTTCAAAATTTTTTGTACACGTCATCTAGTAAACTAATCTTCCTAACTTCTCAAAGAAACTCAAGTCGTTTGGCCCAATTTTAAAGAAGTTATTCCGTTTTATAGGGTGGCCTAATACTTATGCACGGTAGTGTACATATTTTTTTACATCTATAAGTGTTACGGTACATGTCGAAGGAAGGACTAATATTGTTACCCGATTTATGTAGAATGAAAGTTAGAAAATTTGAGTTGCATTCGTAGATAAAACACAAATTCTTTTAGAAAGAAAGACTGTGATTCATATTTAAAATCATCAGTTTTTCAAATAATTTCAGTTATAATTGTTGCTATTTACGCTTTCAAGTTTGCCTTTCTTTCTTTTTTTTTTAAATGAGACGTATTTAAATGCAGAAGAAGAAAGGAAATAGACTGATCAACAGCTGAAATAACGTGGTGGGATTTACTTTGTATTGATTTTGAGCACAGAGAAGCTATATTATCAGTTCATATCCTCTCCTGATACACATTTTTCCGACAAAATATCATTTTACGAATGACTGCAATTTACGAAGAAAAATTCATCCGTTTTCTTGCACTAACTGGGTTCGTTGCCTGCTAGAGGTATTCGTTTAGCATTGAAGCTCAAATGTGCTTAACGTAAACGTAGCCTGAGCGGTCGCAGCGTGTTCTAGCTTACACATCTTTTGCTTGGGTGTGCTTGAAGCGTGTGTTCGTGGCATTATTTCACGCGTGTGTCACAAACAGAGCCGGTTTACGGATGTGTAGCGGGATGACTGTAAGAACTAGGGTCGATTCCGTGTGCGAAAGTCGCGTATATTGACTACGTGCTTTGAGACGTAGCGCCTGCGTCCTCACAACCCTCTTTTACATGCAACTGTTCGCTTTTTTTCTTTGAATGAATACCACTGATTGAATAACAGAAGTATATGTAAAAAAATGCAATTCGACAAGTTTGTGTCATTTTTCAGAACGAAAGATGTGAAAGGTTTCTTGTGCTACTAAAATCTAAGACATTGCAGTGAAAATTATTGCAGTTCAAGTATGTTATTTTTAAATCGGTTAAAGATGAGATTATTTCTATGTTGTAAATTCTTCATAATTGATCAAATAATTGTTATTTGTTCGAGATCTTTATATTAATTAACTCCATCGGCAAAATTTGATCCTATACTCTTAACACACTATCCCCTCTTAATTAGAAACAAGTATCTAATCGAGAAATATTTTTTTTTCTCAGAATAACTGTTAGGTTTTCTAGAAACGGTTTATGGCACGATCGACCGGGAACGGTTATTTTTGAGTTGAGGATTTTCGTTTATTGCTTGCACGGGTCTAATTACATCCTGCGAGGGTCACTAGAAGTGCTTTGCTAGATTCTTACATATGATATCATCATAATTAGAATATGTTTTAATTTGTACTACCTTTTACTTACGTCGGAATTATCTCGTTGTAATTGATTCCGAGGTGACAGAAGTTTGTGGAGGAAAAGCTTTTAATACTAGAACGGGAGAGTATACTCATAAGTACTGTCGCACGTGCTCGCAGGTCGCGTATTTACAAAGCTAACTGCTACCATCGCGGTCAAGCACCTTTACACCCGAAATCACAAACAGACAACATCGATATTGTACCATGTACAGATAGTTCCAACAACTTGAAATACATGTATTATGCAGTGATTGATACTGTTTGGGGTAGTTTAGATTACCATAAATTTCGATTAGTCATAGTTTTATCATTGACGAATAAGTCGTCGAAATTATTGGGGGATCGGGGCCTCCATACCGAACTATAGAAGTAAGAACAAGGAAAAATAAACAGTTTGGGGTAGTGCGCAGAGTATCAAATTTTTCCTCAGCTCCTATACTATTGTACTAGTTGCTTCTGTCCGTAGATGATCTTTCGATCGTTCGGACCTGGTCGATATTTGCATAAGGTGTGCCGACTAGTTTCAGTTCGAAAGAACCACCCTTACGTTGAGGGACAAGAAAATGTATGAATGCGTTTTTTTTTTTTTTATTTCTGGAATTAAATTCATTGCGCATTTTAGACAGTACATATAGGACAATTCTAGAAACTGGGGCAAGGCACACTTACTTATAATTGCGTAAAATTGTTTTAGCAAACGTAATAATGCATGTCTCACAATGTAATTGTCTTATTTTTTTTTTCAATGAAATTATACAGGGTGCTTGTAAAAGTTGTTGCCGAACTTCAGGAGCGTGTAGTACTCATCAAAACAAGCAAAACTCTTAATAAACACGAGTTTAAACTTGTAAGAACGGTATAACAGACTACATATTCCGCCGGTATCAGGAATCAATCCGAAGAAATGTAAACATACGTATTAACGTCATTCAGTAATCTTAATCAGAGGAATGTTTCTTGTCGCTTTCGTATTACAGTGCAGAAATGAACGGAGAACATATCGAACATGTGCTATAAAAGTAATATCTTACAATTAGTGTCAAAAACATCTCGTAACTCCGAAACTAATGCTTTTTAGACCCATGTTTGTTAAGACTTTTTTGCTTGTTTTGACGAGTACTACACGCTCCTGAAGTTTGGAAACAACTTTTATAAACACTCTCTATTCATAGTGTCCGCGTTATTATTAGCCAGCGTTTTTCTTGTAAATAGTAAGTGTATGGAAAAAATGAGAGAAGAAAAAATTTTAGCGTATTTTATAACTAATACTATAACCGTAAAACTTTTTTCTCTCTCATTTTTCCATATACTTATCATTTACGAGAAAAACGTTGGATAATAATAATGCTGACACCCTGTATATACATCAGATACATACAGGGTGTCTGTTTAATCTCAGTACAGCGAAATATCTTTTAAAGAAGTGATTTTAGAAGTGATTTGAATTTAAAAGTGGCGCGTCTTTTTACCGTGATCGGCGTGCGTCCGCCGAGCGGCGTTGGGAGCTGCGATCGCGCATGCGTCGAGCGAAAAAAAGTATGGCGTATTGTATTGTATTAAGAGCACGTGCGTGGCGTTCGTTCTCGGTTTTGCCAATAAAAGTAATATAAAATCAGAAAATTCTTTTCCCGCTAACTTTTTTCTGTGCGCGAATAGACAGCTAGCTCTATGTTTCGCTCGATGTACACACAGTGACCCAGGCTCGGAGTACACAACGAACAGCTCAGCTTGGGAGAAAAATGAAACGAGAAGCGTGCCTCTGCGAGTTACACAGCTGCAGTTTCACGGTATGTGTATGCGTGAATAATATGTATGTATACAGGATGTCTGTTTTATCTCAATACAGTGAAATATCTTCTAAGGAAGTGATGACAGAAAAAAGATGTTTTAACAAAAGTTGTTTGGTATGGAGGGGGACGTTATGTAGTGTAAATATTTTTTTTCTACCTGGTATGATGGGGGCTTTCAAAGTCAGTTTAATTTCTTTGCATACAAGAAGCTAGTGCACCGAATTGAAGTACACAACGAACAGCTCAGCTTGGGAGAAAAATGAAACGAGAAGCGTGCCTCTGCGAGTTACACAGCTGCAGTTTCACGGTATGTGTATGCGTGAATAATATGTATGTATACAGGATGTCTGTTTTATCTCAATACAGTGAAATATCTTCTAAGGAAGTGATGACAGAAAAAAGATGTTTTAACAAAAGTTGTTTGGTATGGAGGGGGACGTTATGTAGTGTAAATATTTTTTTTCTACCTGGTATGATGGGGGCTTTCAAAGTCAGTTTAATTTCTTTAAATGGAACGCTATATTTTTTCATACATAAAGTGATAGTGTATGTTAAGACGAGTTCAACGAGCTGCCAACAAAGTCATTTCCTTTCATGGAAGGTCGTGAAATTGCGAAAAACCGGGAGCCGAACCACCCATACGTTCCTTACTGTCGCGTGTCTGTTTTATCAAAGGAAATGACTTTGTTCTCACCTAATGT
>NW_017100263.1:1615451-1629000 GCF_001263275.1 Habropoda laboriosa | reverse complement strand
GATGGGGGAGATTTCAAAGTCAGTTTAATTTCTTTAAATGGAACGCTATATTTTTTCATACATAAAGTGATAGTGTATGTTAAGACGAGTTCAACGAGTTGCCAACAAAGTCATTTCCTTTCATGGAAGGTCGTAAAATTGCGAAAAACCGGGAACCGAACCACCCATACGTTCCTCACTGTCGCGTGTCTGTTTTATCAAAGGAAATGACTTTGTTCTCACCTAATGCATCAGGGCGTCATAAGTAGGATTTAGCGGGGACTTGTGTGAAACAGCCTTAATAGACGCTGTGAATCCCGCTAGGAAAGAGTAAATTTTATCAGTCGAGGTCTTCGGCCTTACTTCGAAACCATTAAGCCAGGCATTTATATGCAATCGAGGTCGTTAACTGCAGGAAGCGCCGGCGCGTATACAGAATGCTTCGACTGTGTGTCAAGATGTGACACACGCGCTTGTGCTCTCGGTAGACGCGTCTGATCAACGCTGAAGATCCATGCAGAATATACTGCCGTCTACTTAGTACCATATTCACCTAGTCGATAATATTCGAGCATTCCTTCTGTGACTATGAATCACATATCTAGAACCTGTCGAAAGGTCGAAATATCATATTAGTCGAATGTGAAATATTAAGTAGATACATATTTTTTAATTTATGAATACTACCTCGTTAAAATAATATTAAAGACTATGTAGTGTGTTCCGTTCAACTGGAAATTGTGGAATATCTCACATGGGATTAGAGTTATGAAAAAAATGTTCTTACGAAAGTTGTTCAGTATATAGGAATTCAACGATGTGCCACACGAAGTCATTTCGTTTTATGAAATTCGGCCAGCTAAACCCTACTTGTCTGCTACTAATACAAATTCTCCACGATTTTACAACTTTCCATGAAACGAAATGACTTAATGTGGCGCTTCGTTGAATTCGTCTCAACAAACAAGTTCCGTTTAAAAAAAATTAATTTGTCTTTGTTATCTCTCCCACTACTACACCTACAGAAAAATGATTTATACTACCTAATGTTCCCCTATGTACCAAACAATTTCTGTAAGAGTATTTTTTTCATAACTTCAATCCATCGTGAGATATTTCACCGTTTCCAGTTGAACAAAACACCCTGTAGATGCCGAATTTTCATTTACAAATAACAAGATTATTTGTAAACTTGTTGATTTTTCACCAATCAGAATTGCACATTATTCGATGTTATAGAATCGATGTTATTTTGTCTTATGATCTCCAATTTGTATTTTCCTTTTAGCTATTATTAATAATCTGAAATTGTGACGTATATGAATTCGTAAAATATTCCAAATTTCTTTTAATGAAAGCAGTATAAATGTTAAATATCTTCAAAATTATATGAATTTAAATAATAGTAGGTATGAAATTATCTGGTTAAAAAATTGTGACGAGGAAAGATATATTCTTTTATCTGACTTTTGATGAAGATCAATTTTTTTTTTTCAGTACTTTAAAATTAGAATCATGAGAGTAGGTGATAGGTAAATCACGGTAATAATTAATATGCAACAAATAACAGAAGAGTTCTGTTGTTTGCCGTGTTGGATCGTGTCAATTGTTGGCTTGGATCACAACGACGAGAATTGAATAGATTAATAGAAGGGTAGGGAAATAGAATTCAGACAACTTCAGAAACACTAGTGTTTAACTAGGTTTATTTAAGTAGGTAAAGTTACAAGATCAGTTGAATTTTGTCATAAGATTGTTAGACTTACTTGACAGGATAAAACCTTAACGGATAGTATAGCAAACGAGAAGTACTTGATGATTTCGTGGGCGTAAAATATGAATGTGAAAAGTTTTGTCTCAATTACTGTCAATTACACGGTATTTAATCATTTTTCAGCGGACAGACTTATAATCGGTCAGTGCTTTCGATATATCGAGAACGGACGTTTTCCAAAATTTTCAATAAGTTTATTATCCTGAAGCTATGAATTGAAACGTACGTTTTCGGGTAATTAGGGTGTACAGGGTGGAAGTTCTGCGAAATTTAAAAACAATTTAAAAGGCGTGTCTCTTTTATAATTAAACTAAAATGTTTTATTCTTATATCTTACATCTTTAACGAAAACTAAACGAATTAGGAGAAATCAACGACATTCATACATTTGCGATCGAGTATTGTGACAGTCATTTCAATTGACGTCGTTGGAAAAATCGTGTTGCGCAAAGTGCTAAGTTGTGGCGATTAACGTTAGCTTGCAGAGAGAATAAAAGTTGCGTATAATTTGTGCGCTCATAGAGGCAGTAAGTCGTGCGTATTTAGTTTGGGGCGGCTGCGCGCAAGCCACGCGTCTAGACACTAATCAACGGCGTGCACGTGTGTGTCGCCGTTTCCCTTTGCTCTGTTCACTTCAAGCTTGACAAACGCCGGGAAAAGTTCCCAGGAGAAAGATGACTTGACTATGATTATTTTCTTGTACATTGCTACAGGACATCGAACATGCTTAAGTTTTACGTGGAATCGATTAAAAAGTTTTAATTGCAAAAAAGAAATCTGTAATTGAATGATTGAACGTTTAATTGTTCTATCGTCGTAATATATAAAAGTGTCAGGTTCACAATAATGGACTTGTTTCGAGTGCTAAATTTAATTGTGTTTAAATTCGAAAGCGTTGATATTCGTAGAAGTGTTATATGTATTTACTGATTTGAATAAAAATATTTTCAATATGTCAATCGTACCGTATAAGTGAAGACAGTGTTCCCCGGATCATAGTGTAACATTGGTGACATTGAATTCGCTTCGCCGGAACGAGTTGGCTCTTGCTCCCTCTCAGAATGTCCCTTCTTAAGTAACGCTCATAAACATTGTTCTTAAGAACGCGATGACAACTTCTCGTACCCCGGTTTAGTGTAACATCTTGGTCTGGAACGCTGTTACGAATATTAATTTGAATATTAGAAAAATTATTAGACGTGTTCAACTGTTTAAGCTTCAAGGTGATCACAATATTAAGGTATTGTCGTAAACAGGTATTAAAATATTGAAATGTGCAAAGCTGAACCAGATATCTTATATATTTGTACTCACCCGAATATTTTTCTATGTACATACATATTTACATCGTTTTATATATATATGTTTATTTATTCAGCCTCACAGCCATGAATTGGACTTGGTTTACAGTAACCTACGTTTTTACCACTACCTTACTTATTACTCGTTAATCGTTACCCCTCCCTTATACTTTAACCCCTTAACCTATGATTTCGTCCCTGACTATGCATCTAAGCGTCCGCCATTTAA
The DNA here is from genome assembly GCF_001263275.1 of Habropoda laboriosa. Classification (NCBI taxonomy): domain Eukaryota; kingdom Metazoa; phylum Arthropoda; class Insecta; order Hymenoptera; family Apidae; genus Habropoda; species Habropoda laboriosa. The sequence goes on along the minus strand of NW_017100263.1, from coordinate 1,625,717 downwards.
TGTTTTAGTACTGTATCAGGTAACGAAAGCTAATCTGTTACAGATTAAGTACATTTAGGAATCCTTAATCTTACAAATTAAAACGAAAGTTAGAACCTCTAGAACCAGAATCTCTGTCACGAGTCTGACACGTTGTTGTAGGTCAAAGGGTTAATATTCTCTTTGGTGTTCTCAGCCAAACTCTCTTTTTTCTTGCCTTTCTCAGCTTCTCGAGCCACTCTACAAACTTTCTGTCCTGTCTCCCACTCACTACGCCTTCCATCCTGATATCCCTTTCGGTTTCTCTGCAGTCCCTTGTCAAATGTTCCAGATTTCCGAATCCCGCCTTCCATCCTGATATCCCTTTCGGTTTCTCTGCAGTCCCTTGTCAAATGTTCCAGATTTCCAAATCCATCACCATACAAATCGCATCTCCTTCCTTCCTCCTCTTCCCAGTACTTGTTCCAGTTTTCTAAATTCCCGCATCTCGCTTGGGCTATTAACTTCTGGCCTCTTCCTTCTTTGCTCGAGTATTCTGGTAGTCCTATTGTTCTGATGTATTTGTACCTAATGTTGTATTTGGATTGTTCTATTTTTGTGTACTGCCTCTGTTGTTGCACTTGTTTGTCTCTTCTCCTTATCCTCTCTTCCTTCTCTTCTCAACTCGTCCACCTCCGCTCGACTTAATCCGTTTCTTTTTAAGTATTCCTCTCTCTATTTTCCGTTTCTAGTTTGTTCTTTATTTGCTTCCTTTTCCTTCAGACATTCCTTGACTATTTTTCTCCCTACGTCCTTCCTTACTCCCTCCACAAATTTCCAGACTCTGATTCCTGCTTTTACTTTTAATTTCTCTCTCTTTGTTTCCTCCAGCACCAGGTAGCCTGGTGTGCGGGTGTCCAAGCCAAGCGTCCATTGTATGTATCTTACTTTACATCGTCTTATATATGTAACTGTACGAATCTTTGTTCTGTTTACTGTCGATGCACGTCTTTTCTAATGTCACATTTTTAGCACATTTGTTAATTAAATTTCGTTGAAGCTCGATTCAAAGTTACTTTATTTAATACCTTTGAAATCGTAGTATCGTATAATTTGTATTATGAAAAAACACGGCTTCTGTTTGGAAGTGTTAAAATTGCTTTTAACAGATCAAAAAGCGCCAGTAAAGAGAAAATTTGGTGCACTAATTCATTGTTTAACCCATTCGATCAATTGTTTTTGTTTTCCTACAGATTCGAGATAAAGTCGTTTGAAATCACCTTTTGTTAGAAAAAGAAAACTTTCACTTGTATTTTTTATAGAAACTTTAACTTTAAACCTTTTATAGAAAATTTTATAGATTCGTTCATATTGATTGTGATTATTATGTCACTTAATAATGTTGGAGATGCAACCTTCTAAAACGCAAAGAATTCGAGTTGAAACGGGAAACAAAACGTTGCCTGACTAACACGTGACTAACACATTCTCAGACCTTAGAGCTTAAATCTTATAGTGTTTCCATCAACACTGCCAACAACACTCTCGACCAACGAATCGAAAAACCCCCGCCTGTTTTTCCAAGAGGTTCAGACTTTTTCCGACCTTTCGCCAGTCCCTTTCGTGCCTGCAGCAAAGACTATAATAATTTCTTTGGGAATCCAACAATAATTATGTTACCTTTGTAACGTAATAAAATTACAGGCAACTGCATTTTTTTTCACTGAACTTTAAGCTTCTAGTCAATTTTATTAATTTTTTACATCATTTGTATACCTAAGATTCAAACTTATTACATACATTACCGGCCGTTACACTAAATCGTGCGTAAAGTCGAGATATGGTCAGGCATGGTTCAGTGATGAACAAGGAGTCAAAGAATAGCTCTGAATCCCTATATTCGATCCATGCGAAACGACCAAGCTGGTATAATTAGTAGCAGATGTGGCGAGTGAACCCCACCCATCGATAGGCTACCAACAGCAGAATATTTTCCAAGCTCATAATACTACGGAATCTAAAAAATGTCACGATTATGCTGGAAGAATCGATTGTGCTATTTTCATTTGGCAGCTAAGAAAAATTGTTTCTTAGTTCACGTAGCACCAAATAAATTCATTTATTTCTGTGTGGCTTCTGAAATAAGTCATTTGTATCTAAAATTTAATCGAATTTGTCAGATACAAGTTTTTCAGTTTTTTATTACAGCGAAAATATTTCCACTTATGCAATTTCAATGAACTGTACAATCTTACTCCGTCCTATCCTTTTCAAGATATGCTAATTACTGGCTATTAATGATTATTCATGCGGTTAACTTCATTGGAGGGAAGGAAAAGATGAAGGTCACGCGTCTCGATTAATAATGTAACCCCTCATTAGTCATTCTGGGATAGGCCACGGCAAGGCTGTCGCGAGAAACCGTCTATGGATGGAACGTTTTTGGCTATGGGTGGCCATGCGTTTACGCATGACGAGACAGTTGTGCAATTCGAAGTATTTGACGCCACTGGCACTGGCATCGGTGCGTGACTTTCCGGTTCTACGATTATACGTCACATTGATACAATTTCTCACTTTTATCTTCATCTGTCTATGGGTGTGTATACAAATAACTGAGTGTGTAAAAAGTTATGCATAGTTGGTTCGTCGATTTCAACAAACCTTTCTCTTGCAAAGGTAAATGTTACAGTAAAAAAAAATTTCACTTTTTCCTCCTATCAGTTACGTGCAACGCTTTTTGTAGAGCACAACTGTTAGATATGTATGTCGCGTCGCGTTCTTTTGCGATGTTCAGAAGGAAGCTCGCGGTCGCGATTGTTGCCAAATTAATCTTGGATAACTATTTCAAATTTGTTTTGCTGATACGTAGCAAAACGTAGAGTGCGTCACGAAACGATTGACGACTTGTTTGAAAACTCGAGTATTCGATCGCGACTCGAAGTGTACTTGGGTCTTGTTCACACGAGAGAATATTTGCGAATGTGTTGAGTCCCCTCGAACGGCTGGAGATCTAATGGTGTTCGCTTGATAGAACCTTTTCTGAATCTGTCGCTCGATTCCCGAATTTTTCTGGAGTCCGCAGTGACCCCCCCCGCCAAGTGTAAGAAGGCACGCTGATTGGTTTTTCACGTGCGCACAAATTACCAATCAACGTGCCCCTTGGGTGTCACCCACCCTTCCATTGCGCCCTTAGCGCGCTTTTCCTTGGAAGGAGGCCCTACCTGCGGGTGCGTGGAATCTTCGCTGTCCTTCGGTGACGCGTCGGATATTCCCGCCAGGTCAACCCTCGGCCGAAAGTGCCGTTATACGCGCGTGTGGACTGACCCTTTAGGACACGTCTTCGGCTATTGAGGACGCCGAAAGATGGAAATTCTAAAGCCATTGTTCACAAGAAATTACTTATATTTTCGCGGAGCTACGAAGCGTCTTTGTTCTCAAAAATAACCTTCTCGTGCGAGCGTGCCATAAACCCGGTCAACGAAGACCCCATGCTTTCCGTACCTGCGCGACGGAACATGTATGTGTATGTTCTTTACACGACTATTTTTACATACTACACAGTTTAGAATTACCTTTTTGCCGACTTCTACTGGAAACTTGAACGGATAGTTTGTAAAATTTCCTTTCCATGATTTTGATAATGTTATCTTCTCTTGAATCAAAAAATTTGTGTTTCATATTCAACGGTATTTTCTTCTTTGTACTTTTCGATGGTGTCTGTCACGGTATGTTCCTTCTTGCAACAACTTTACCCTGTTGCCAATTTACATCAATATTGAATCCGCTACTAATTCTTTATTGACTTGAAATTGATGTTGTGGAGATCAATAGCACTTTACTAGATGAATGATAACAAATTCGTTAAAAAATTATTATAAATGCTAACATTTTTTTTAAGAATTTTGGTGCAACTTGCGATGCATAGTGATTCCAAACATTTGGCCGGTAGTGTATACTATGTAAAAGAAATAGAATGAAAGAAATATTTTTTTGATGGTAAAGTTCATTTTTCTCTTCACGAATAAACAACCCGAATTGTAATTTTTGGGTATGCTCTTTATTTTCAAAAAATTGAAGCATGGATACATGCGATTGTTTTATAGTATAATTATTTCCTTTGATAATATCAATAGAATAAAATAGATCTTAGACTTTCCTTTTCAGTAATATTCTTTGCTCGATATACACTTCAGAGCAATATTTCATCGAGAACAATAATAATTATTTTCTTTTCGCAACGCCTTTTGTGGTTTATGCTTTCCCTTTACCGAAACAAACTTCCCACCTTCTAGAAGGATATTTGCTATTTTTCTAATAAACTGTTTTCTTTGTGAAGCGTATCATATTTGCCGTACTTATTATTATTATGTGATTTTAAACCTTCCCTATGAATTGTTATACCAGCAACGTTAATTTTGGCAATTTGGGGGGCAAGCAACGAAGCATAGTACAACATAATTACTTGAAATATCATAAACCTGTACAATTTTTATCTTTTTTACCGTACACACCTAAAAATTCTACATCGCACGGATTACAATAGTATTACGAATGTAATAATTTTTATTATATCGTCAAAAATTAAAATTCCAACTTTTCTGTATTTCATACTTTCCCCTGCAGTTTATGTAGTAAATTTACGTGAAAGTAGATTAATATTTTCTAATGAAACTTAACAAACGTACATATATTAATTTCTAATATATCATCTAAACAAACGAATCTGAAAAGCTGTTTGCGTAATTCAATTTCTTCTCTATAAAGCAAACAGTTTCAAAAATATTGAAACAAGTTGTCCAGTCCTAACTTTTTGGAGGTGTTCTCGCCCCTTCGACATGGGTTCGTGTCAAAAATTCTTTCAAGAACAATCTCATGCATAAATTTCATGAAAACCGATGATTTACACTTGGAGCCTCTCCCTTCTAAGCAACGTTTTGCTTATGTTTTTCACGGCGGCTCCAAGCTGCCGGCGGATGGAGTACGCGTGACGTCATTGTGTCGTCGACGGACCGGAAAGTCGAAATGACCGCAACGGCACCGGGCCGTTGCCAGGCTGCAAACTGTTAAGCTGTAATCGTTAATGTATTTCAATGTTAACTTATGCATAGATTCACATTAGAGTAGTATGTGCACATAAAAAACATAAATGCTAAACCGATGAAATTTTTAGAATAAGTACTTAATTCAGTGGTCGCCGTTAGAAAACGGCAAAGCGAAAAGTATTACAGTAGTCTGCCTCTTATCCTGTCACGTTTTAATCAGTCTCCGCTTTAACCGGCCACATTTTGGTTAGGAATCCCAACAGGAAGACAATTGGTATATTCCGTGTTACGTGGCTCATTCGTGGTTCGCAGCGTTTATCATAAAGGAAATTCAGGATGAACGAGTACATTCTTCGGACTTGATTTTCAAATGAAATACAAGGAAATAGCTGAAAGTGTAAAGAATTTAACCGAAGAGTTCTGTACTGGTAATCGAGTATTGTAATCTGATCTTTTTTATCACTTTTCAAGGTTCCATCGAAAATTTAATAGTCTGCTAAAAATTTATTATGTGCGCTGTAATGATTTTATAATTTTGCAACTGTATTTGGGTCGCAGTAATTTCACACGAACATATAATATACAGGGTGTATCTAGTAATAACTGAGCCGTGTTTAACTCGGTTGTTATTGAAAATGGGAAAAAAGAAGAAAGTTTTGCATAGTTTAACAAGATGTATCATCCTACAGTGGTGACTTTTTCCGGAAGTGTATCGGTGTATCTGCAAAGTGCAATTTTTGAATCCTACTCTCTGATTTTTTCTTTTTCTTTTTCTGAATAAAAAAGTATCAGGAAAACACAATTCTTTTCGAAATATTTACCTTTTTCTCCAGCTTCTAAAATATTTAAAATAAGATTACTCCATTTTTTACCTGGGTTCATTGACACCAGCAAACCATGCACATCGTGACGTACGTGAAAGCTATGTGTATAAAATGATAATACAGTGAAGAGCTGATATTACACAAGTGTGGATAGGAAGAAGAAGAGGAAAGTCGCATGAGACAAAACAAATACAGGACAGGGCAATAACTTTGACCACCTGGAATATCTCCGTTATTTTTAGAGATACGAAAGAACTTTATTTACAAAAGTTACAAAGAGCCCATAGCATACCAAGAATATCTTTTTCTGTAGATGGAGGGTTGTTAGAAATTTCGAGGTTACCTATACGTTTCTTAAATGGCATGCTATACTTTCTTATTCCTAGTAGAATAAGAGATATTTGGATGATTTCAGGCGACCTACAGTATAAGGGTCACTCGACGTTAAGTAAAGAAGTAAAACAGCGATTCTTATTCTTAAATGGCATGCTATACTTTCTTATTCCTAGTAGAATAAGAGATATTTGGATGATTTCAGCGACCTACAGTATAAGGGTCACTCGACGTTAAGTAAAGAAGTAAAACAGCGATTCTTCGGACGTAAGAGGTGCTCGAAACGGTGTCCGTTTGCATCGATGCAATACTGTAATCGTCGAACTGCTGAAACACATATATGTACTTCTTATCACTTCCGGATTGATTTTAAGTAGTACATGCTGCAATGATTTTTTCCTTCGTATCTGACGTTATTGGCATTTCCTGATACGCAATATTTTTTAACGCTTTCCAGAGCTGGTCATAAAATTAATCCACCGCGTCCTATCCGTAGATTCAAAAAGACCCTGTTGAGTGTAGCTCTTGCAGTATGCGTATAACGTACCGAGCAACATTGATTTCTTTTTTGGAGAGGCATTGAACAATATTTTGTATGAGGAAAGGCCGACAAAGCTCGAAAGTATGACGCAAAAAGTTATTGCAGCATGCGCTATTTAGAATCAATCCGGAAGTGATAAGGAGTATACGTGCTTCAGCAGTTTGACGATTGCAAATGTACGACACCACTTCGAGCACCTCTTATGTTTAATGTCGAATGAAACCTTGTACTACAGTTCGTTGAAATCTTGTAAACATTTGTTGTTATACTAGGGGTAAAAATGTGTAGAATTCTCAAGGTACCGATGCTTCACGACAGTGATATAGACGACGATACCAGCTGATACTGACACATCCATACCGAGATAGTTAGATGCACGTTAAGATTTGTATCGCGTATGGGGCCCTTTAGTCTGACACTTGTGAGTCTCCAGCGTGGTTCAGGAAGTGGTGCGACGCAAAGTGAGAGGGGCGAGATGTGGCCTTTTGTAAAAATGGGAAAAAGAGCTTGACCGGAGGCTACATAAGAGAACTCAAGGCAGGGTCGCCACTTTCGAACGGTCATGTTCGCAGGTGTTTGTAGAATTGACCGCACATATCGCTCCGCCGTTCATTGGCCAGATAGAATGCGTAGCTGAAATGTGTGAGGTGGGCTTAAACGTGAGACTTCGCGAGATCAGTCGAGAAGAGTTCGACGGTGATTTGTGCAGATAAATTTTGTAACACTGAATCGAGCAGTATTGAATTTTGTTAGAATATGATTTGACTTATATGATAGGGTAAAGTAGCCCCAGCATATCTCCGTTACAGAACTCTCGAATGTCGTAGCGATGCTGTTTTGTTTCGTAATTAACCGCGTTAATTATCAAATTAAATATGAAGTTCGATTGAAATCAATCAAGCGGGTGCAACAAGCATATTTGTGCAATACGTTTTTCAAGTGGTTCGATTAAATTACAAATACCTCGAAAATAGTAAGTTTATAATCATTTTCATAAATACCGTTGTACAGTGCATGCAATGGAGTTTAAGGCTTGCTAGTTGCGTGTCGTTAAACAACGAAGACTTAATCTCGAAGCTACTCGGAAGTTCCTATTGTAAGAAGAGTCTCATATTAGGTACCCAATTTTGTTTTAGCGTACAAAGTGTTACCGGTGAGCCCACGAGGTCTGCGGTGCTGAAGAAACAGATTTAATATGCTCAATGTGTGAAAAAAGACAGAAAAAATAGTTTTCTCATATTAGGAACCCAATTTTTAAATCTGTGTATTTGCATAATTTTCGTTTTTATTTTATTACGAGGGAACCGAATTTTCTTTACTACACATTCCAGTACCTTACAAAAGAATACATATCATACTTTTAAAACATGTATCGAATTTTAATAAAAGTTGTTAAACCATGCAAAACTTTTTCTATAATTTTTTCCTATTTTCAATAATAACCGAGTTATAACTCGGTCCAGTCACTGCTGTAGATACACCTGTATAGGTACTTATCGCCCAACTAAATGGGCTGTAACTTCGTTATTTTTGTTACATACTTTAGAAATGTTGTATTTTTGATTTATGCAAAAAAAAAATTGATTTTTTGAATTTATTACACGAGAATCGTACCATAAGTAATATCCTTTGTAAGATCTCTGTATTTCTGTAATTAAAGCTTGAATACTGTACGTGTCCATTATGTGTGTTTATTCTGGAAATAGTTGTACAGTTCTATAGATATATGTAGAACATGCTAATTCCGTACGAAAAATAACGTATTATCTACAAGTTTCGTTTTTGAGAATTTAATTAATTTGATACAAAAGAAATGATCAAAAATACTTTGATATTTCTTGATTCTATTTATGAAATAATTTGAACGCTTATGAAAATATTAGGGTAGCCCTTATGAAAAATGCACTTTAAATGTACACGAAGTATACTTCTTCAACAATAATGTCTTGTTCTTTGCTTGCTCTCAAATGTGGAATGTTTTTATTCTTAATTTCGTTAAGTTCATTATTATATGCACAAATATGTTTTACATATTGAACGGTATTTTAATTGAAACCAGAGCTTCGTGAAAAGAACTTTACATGCTCGAGCTATTTTTACACATTGAATCATCTTCTTTCTTTATTATTCCATCCATTATAGAACACTTGGGGCACTACAGAGTAAAATTTTCGAATTGCTTTATGAATTTCATTTTCATAAATCTATTTAAGCATAAATACGTAATTCACAATTTTGTAAGCCGGTGACAATTTTGGGAGTATTTATATCAGATCATGAAGTAACAAAATTTGTAATTGTAGTTAATGCGAAATGTAACGAGATAAATATCCTTTCTTTCGTCTTGTTAAAATGTTATAGTTTCCATGGATAATTAATCATCAAACGTTTGATTGTTCCATTATTTTTGAAAACATGTTTTTGTTTCGCATTTTTGAAAAGTCGTTTTTAGCCGTGAATTTGGTATTTCGAGGCAGTGTGCACCGCTGTCTATAGTGAAAGCGAATTTCTATGGAAATCAAAATACGGAGATACGATGAACAGTTGCTCGTTAATAACAAAAACTGAACGAGCGCTCGACATTTTCTGCAGCGGAGCTCTTTCATTCGGTTTAAAAAACAGTATTTCACCATTTTATAAAAATAAGATTCACCGTTTATTTTTAGGAATGATTTCGATATCCTCTTTTCTGCATTTCGGATCTTTAAACAAGATCTCGGACTTATTTTTAATGAACTTCTGTTTGAGCAGTCTTCAGAGACTTACACTGTCAACACTTCTACGTATAAAAGTACTTTTACTGTTTAAGTATGTATAACGGAAGAAGTATTCTATTTAAGATGTTTAAGCAGCCTTTCCTACAGGTATTTTCGTGAGCTGTAAAATTCAAAACTTTTATTTGTAAAAACAGTAAGCAGCATAGCTGAAGCAATCATCAGGTGATTTTTCGAAGAAAATCATTTTTCACCTTAATGGCTATGTTAATAAACAAAACAGTCGCATTTAGGTCAGTGAATATCCAAGAGAAATTTAAGATCGTCCAATGCATAGTCAACGTGTCATTGTTTGATGCGGTTAATGGTCTGGAGGCGTGATAGGGCCTTACTGTTTTGAAAACGAACACAATTGACACGAATTTAACATACAATTGATTGACACAAATTTAACTTTAATTGATTGACATGAATGATAACTTTATTGCAATCAAAGTTCGGGGTCGAATTCTTTCGCGAAACGGTGATGTCAATTGGCCGTCAAGGTCATGCGATCTCACTCCGCTGGATTATATTCTGCGGGGTTATGTGAAAGGTAAGGTATGCATCAACAATTCACAAACCACTAATGAGCTCGGAAACAATCACGTGAAAATGTGAACAAATCTCGATAAAAGAGTGGCATTGTGCAAGAGTCTGCAACAATCGTCTGTTTTATCTCAATACAGCGAAATATCTTTTTGGGAAGTGATGTTAGGAAAAAAATGTTTTAACAAAAGTTGTTTGGTACGGAGGGGGACATTATGTGGTATAAATATTTTTTTTGTACCGGGTATGGTGGAGGATATTTC
>NW_017100263.1:1611811-1614933 GCF_001263275.1 Habropoda laboriosa | reverse complement strand
AATATCACGAGTTCTAAGAAGTTAAGGCCTAGAATTTTTCCCAGAACAGTTGCGAGCGTACAGCGATCAGAAATCGGGCAGGACGACTCGTCCTCAGTCGGTGTTTACGAGACTGTCGAACGATAACCTCGACGAACAACGAACGTCGCTTATACTGTGCCATTATAGTCTTGTAGGGAATACATCGAACAACGCGTTTTCGATTATACGCGGATTTCCAATCAATTTACGTACTTAGCATATTCGTTCGTGTGAATTAAGTGTCGCTGCATACAAGAAGCTAGTGCACCGAATTCAACAAGCTTGGGAGAAAAATCAAACGAGAAGCGTGTCTCTGCGAGCTACTTTTTTTTGTCTGTTTTATCTCAATACAGTGAAATATCTTCTAAGGAAGTGATGACAGAAAAAAAATGTTTTAACAAAAGTTGTTTGGTATGGAGGGGGACGTTATGTAGTGTAAATATTTTTTTTGTACCTGGTATGATGGGGGCTTTCAAAGTCAGTTTAATTTCTTTAAATGGAACGCTATATTTTTTCATACATAAAATGATAGTGTATGTTAAGACGAGTTCAACGAGCTGCCAACAAAGTCATTTCCTTTCATGGAAGGTCGTGAAATTGCGAAAAACCGGGAGCCGAACCACCATATGTACGTTCCTCACTGTCGCGTGTCTGTTTTATCAAAGGAAATGAAATTACCCAACTATGTCGTGGATGAACGGATCTCGACGTTTGGTGTACGGTGGCCAGCATTTTCAACAATTTTTGCATTAATAAAGTTTGATAATTACATGCTTTATTATTACTCATAAACCTACGACATATGGTCTATATCGAGATCCGTTCATCCACGACATAGTTGGGTTTTTTCTCGGATGAGAAAATGTTATACCAAAATATTTTCTTCTTTTTTAACATAGAATCACCCCCTGCTCGGTTGTACTACGATTTCCGACCCACCCTGTATATTGTTCTGCACTATATCGAAAATTATTTCACGCTCGCGTTTGGATATTGATTTAGCCTAATATATATCGTATTGATTTTTCTTTATTATTTATATTAAAAATGATTATTGCCAATGAGTTAGGTTTAGGTTGGGTTATATAAAAATACTGCCGTCATCAGGCGTTCGTCTACGCCAGAATGAAGTGTAATCGTAACGTAAATTGAACTGAAGTTTTTTGGGAATATCTCGGAACCTAAGTTACTCAGAACCTAAAAGTTACTCAGGGCATTGACCTTGACAACATATACGAAAGTCGTGAAAATCAGTGAGGTGTATCCCCTTGTAATTACCGTCACAGGGTTGATTGCTTGGAAGAAGGGATGAGAAAGTTTAGGGATGGCAAGCGGCCCGACGTTGCATTGCTTTAAGAATGAGAATACTGTTTCTAGACGATCTGGCCACGGAGTGGGGGAGGCGGGGGTGCCTTCTGGTGAAAGGACTGTGAGAAACTGTACGGCACTTATCCCAGAACTTCGGAACAGAATAAGGGAACTAGTAAATTGGCCATCCGTCTTATTATTTAAACAATTCGTTGAACAGTTCTAAAATGTAGATATGTTGTCCTTTGAATAAGTTTAAATACAAAATGAGAACCTTTCTATTTTTGTTTAAAATATTCGTTTACATTCAGTTTCGATACATGTTTCGAAGAGCAGGAAACAAAAGATTTCGTTGCACGTTCAATTATTATTAAAAGGGAATAATAATATGTATGCACGTTATATTTTTTTTCTGTACGTATTAATTTCCAATTGTACGATTAATTTTTGCCAACTAATCTAGTAGAAGTGCATTTAATTTCTTATGCATTCCATAAAAATGTTTTGTATTTATAATCCATCTGGTCAAAAAATCTCGCATACTCCATGGCAAAATATTTTTGGCAGAAATACATAAGCTGTTATTTTCCTTTCAATCTGAAGTTGTTAAAAAAAATCTTTTCTCCTTTAAGATAAGCAATTTCTTCTTGAAAGTGATTTTCTGTTTCATCGAAACAATTAAGATAAGCAAAGCAAAAGGTACGAATTTCTTTGGGATACGTTTTCCTTGCCAACAATATCGATATATCTGTTCTATACCGACATTCTCCTTTCTACGCCCAGGCAATTAACCAACAGTCGAGGTACGTTTTTTGAGTGTCCGATGACGTCACCACTCTACTGCCCTTACTGGCGCCACTAATACATTTCCCCTATATACGATCCTATCGAATAGTTGTATATACATATACGCGTGTACAGTCTGCCCATTTATTAGACGAAAGGGCAAACAGAGCTCACAATTAGGGTGTTCCTATGAAACGAGCACTTCTGTTGATAACTTGGAATAAACTCAAGTTTCTGTATTGTGACGAGCTTTTATGCGAATAGAGAGACACTTTCTAATATACATGCTTCTTTTTCAAATTTTGACTTAATTGTTCGCCAAGTGCAGAAGGCGAATTAACTTTTCTGATTAGTTGCGAAAGCTAGACTATTTTAATTTTAGTTCCTACAATTTCATGCTTCACCAAATTTCATTATGTTATTGCTGTTTCGAACTGTTACCTCTGCGTCAACTCGTTTCTCGTCTGATTTTGCATTGTTTCTTCACTTGTATCTTAATTCTCTTTCGTACACATATTAAATCATATTCTGCTTTCACTATCACGTTTATCTCTCCCATTCCCCTTAATCTTTCCTCTAACGTACCGATCTTCTTCCTTTTGTAGCACTCATGATGTTAGGGCAACAGATTGCCTTAAGTTTATGGTACGGTCGACTAATTTGCTATTTTTGAGGATTCGAATATTTCATTTTCCTAGCATGTATTAAATGATTTTTAAGCATTTTGCCCCGCCTGCTCAATAGCAATTGACGTATCGTATTCTTCTGACTAAGGTTGAACGGACACGTCGCGTCGCGCTCTCTTTTATGATTGTCCAAAATGTTCGCGCTCACGACTGTTACCCGCCAACTTAATCTTAGATAACTAATTCAAATTTTGTTTTGCTCGGAACGTTAGCAAAACGTAGAGTGCGTCACGAAACGATTGACGACTTGTTTGAAATGACTCGAGTGTTCGATCGCGACTCGAAATGTACGTGATGTCTCCTCGAACGGCTGGAGAGTGT
>NW_017100263.1:1592198-1611625 GCF_001263275.1 Habropoda laboriosa | reverse complement strand
GAAATTACTTATATTTTCGCGGAGCTACGAAGCGTCTTTGTTCTCAAAAATAACCTTCTGGTGACCCCGTGTGTTTCGGTTATACGCGCGTGTGGACTGACCCTTCAGGACACGTCTTCGGCTATTGAGGACGCCGAAAGATGGAAATTCTAAAGCCATTGTTCACAAAAAATTACTTATATTTTCGCGGAGCTACGAAGCGTCTTTGTTCTCAAAAATAACCTTCTGGTGACCCCGTGTGTTTCTTACCTGCGCAACGAAACAGACACATGTACGACAATAGAGCAGCTCATTGACGCTGATGTACCGTCACTCGCATTTAACGCACCGACGACATGGCAGGGCATGAGCGCCAGGATTAAGATGCCCCCGAACTTTCCTATCCTTCCCATTGGACAGGACTAATTTCCCACCTTTTTTCCATACTCCTTAAGACACTCTGCTTGACGGACGAACGTGGATAATAGGACACGTGAGACAAGACAGTATTATTATTATTCTGAACGTAACGCACCTAGAGACTTTGAACACGCGAGACATCCTGAACAAGACACGCTGTACGAACACATAGACACTCTGAACTCTGAACATTTCGTGAACTAGAACTAATCGAACGTTGCATTTTGTCACTGTTATAATAAAACCTGTGTTGTGAATAAAAACCATTCTATTTGCTAAATAACCGAGATTCACGAACCTGTGGAGCTAACAAATGATGTATGATGCGACTCGTATCTCCTAACCAATGCACGGTGCTTCCCTTCCTTTGTTCTTTCTCTTTTTGCCTTTCTATCTTTCTTTCTCGCATGTCAATCACATCGCTCTGTCTTTGTTCTTCCTACGCTTCTGCCTCCCCCCATTCCACACGCTGTTTTGCTGCCCTTATATTCACGAACCTGTGGAGCTAACAAATGATGTATGATGCGACTCGTATCTCCTAACCAATGCACGGTGCTTCCCTTCCTTTGTTCTTTCTCTTTTTGCCTTTCTATCTTTCTTTCTCGCATGTCAATCATATCGCTCTGTCTTTGTTCTTCCTACGCTTCTGCCTCCCCCCATTCCACACGCTGTTTTGTTGCCCTTATCTCCCTCTAGTATGCATAGTAGCGTATTGTATATATTCAACTCGCGTATGGATTATTTCGCTGATCCGTTCTTTCCTTGAGGTTCGCGTTGCGTTCATTGTAATAAATATTTACACGTCGGTCGGAAGCGAGACGTGAAGTTGTCACAGCCGGTTTTTCGGGTTCGGGCACAAGTTCGTCGGCAAACCTTCGCTAACAATCAGTTAGTACCTTATGGCATTACTAGACGATACGATCGAAGAGGTTGTACGAGTACTTTACTCGACATCTAATAAAACAAAGATTTTGTGGCTGCAGCTGTAATCTTTTGCTGTGCTCCATCTGTTCGACGAGAGGACGGTTGGAAGAAAGTTGCTTATAAATTTCAATTGTATTTTTAGTACGTTATGTTAACTAACGAGTACAAGCGAATCGTAATTAAACAAAAAATGTTATATACTAAACTATCCTACAATGAAAATATCAAATAAAAGATGATAGTTGCGATAGTTGTTAAGGCAGTTGGGTTTATGATGCAAACGCGTAGGAAAGTTAATTTTGAGAATTTTTAATTAAAGTTATTGCACCACAGTTGACCGTTAGGATCAGAAGGCCGGATGTAGAAATTGCTTTATGGGCGCAGAAATTCTGTATTTCTGAGTACCCTATGAAACGCTACTTCCTTGCTTCTCAGTAGCAGTAGATGTGTCGTAAACCCATTACAGAGCGCACGAGCAATTTGTGGACACGAGGTCCATTCACCCTTGGGCCTGGTTGCTCTGCATCACCATCTTGCCCACTTTTCAATTATCAAGGTGGGTGGGATGCTCGAGGTCCTAGGAGGAGTACCCAGAGTGCGAGAAGTCCACCGATTCGCCAGTTGTGTCACCGTTTATTTTGTAAAGTTCGATACAAATCGACAAACTCACCGGTCGAAAAGAGACTTTTGACAAAATGACAAGTACCGTTGTTGGATAACCAACCGCCTATTGACATTGAGTCGCCAAGTCACTCTTAAGACGAATCCCATAACGCCGAAAAACAAGTTACTCATCAACCGCTGTCCCTTCGAAGTCCTGTCCAACAATTCGTTACCAGAACCAAGTTCACCTGCTCCCCCAAATCCCTTCCTTATAAGTACACCCAAAAAATCCCTTACGCGATCATTATAGAAACCAAGCGAGTATAGTTAAGAGCTGACGATCTAGTACACAGCGGAAAACCACAACGTCTCTTCCCTTCGTGAAGTTCGCGCCTTGTAAATTCGGAATCCGCGAGTATAAGTGTCCTCGTTAAAATAAAAGTTACATCGATATCAACTTTCCTCTCCGGATTCCAACACCGTGGTGATTGAACATTAACCGCTGTTCTAAACTACCTCACACAAGATTAAGTTGGCGTGTGAGAGACGCGTCAAAACTAGCTAGATTAACAAAGAGGACGCGTTCTAACGATAGTCTTGTTGCGGAAAGCATGAACTGCGATCTTGTGCGGATCAGCTTGAGGACTTGCACGATACTGATTATCGTTCAGTTCTTGAATATCGAAAGTTCTTCTTTCCGAAGGAAACTGAATTTCGATTTCTTCAAACTGATATCTGAATTTTGTCTGTGTCTAACTGAATTTATTAAGAAACTTAACTTTAGACTAAGTACACAAGAAACCTAAACGTTTCTTATTTACATGAATGCCAAGTTGACCAGCTTGCTTGCTGATGTGTTATTGTATAACTTCCTACGCTTCCTGAACTTCCAAATTATTGGAAAATTGCTGTCTAAGACAAAGAAACTATGAACACTGAGTCACGTACGGAATTTCCGCACGTGCAATACCACAGACTAATAACGCATCTAAAAGTGACTCATTAGACGTAAACGGTCGGCTGTTTTTTATTAAAATGGCACGAATCGGAAATAGCAGCTGCATCCGTCTCATACAGTGACGAACAAAAGTATTGGTACAGTCCAGAATTTCACGTAACGTCCTGTGTAAATCTGTAAAAGATTTTTTATCTAGTTACTTATAAACTATAATTTTGGAGTTCGAAGTTTAAATATATCACAATTTATTGTAGTTGAAAAAAATACATAAAGGTCTGTTTTCGGCGGAACAAAAGTATTGACACACTTAAATGATTTGTTACTATGTTATACTGTCTCTAAATATTTACAATGTTGGTACGCGTGTTATGTTGCGGGAAGTCCGCAAATTCAAAGTGATCATCATTTGTCAAAGTTAGTAAGCAGATTTTACAGACAAAATGGAAACACGTAAATGTGGGAAGTAAAACGCAGGAAACAACAATTTGGGAGAGGAAAATTATATTTGTAGCGCACTGCGTAAGGGAGGTAGTGCCCCGGACGGGCCACCAGACTGGCGCCCTTGTTCGCACCCCCACTACCAATTCCACCCTTGGGCGCATGCGCGGTTGTCTCCCCCACTCCACCACTCGCGCTGGCCTGAGCACCCCCCGCAAGGATAAAAGGAGGACGGGCCCATAGTTTTATGGACAACACGGTTCGCTGCTCGCAAGACGCTCCCTCGAGTGGACATCCAAGGACAGCAATCCTTGCCTAGGCTCCGACCTTGCTCCCTTGAGTGGACATCTACGGACCACGAGGCAACCCTTGTCCATACGTTTTCCGTTCCCTGAACGCTGTGTTACGTCGATTCCACGTAAACTGTACTCTAGTGAGAATTATTTCGGTCAGCCCACCACCCTCGTAACGAATCAGGTCACATATTAAATTTACACAAACAAGGAATGTCTTATACGGATATAGGAATGATTGTTAACAGAAGTCGTTTTACTGTGAGAAGTGTAATTAAACGTGTCGTGCGCTAAAGCACGAAATTACGACACGACGCGACACCACCCGCCGACCTGCTAATGGGCAACTCGCGAAAGGTGACCTTTCTTCAAATAACAAGCGTTGATTGGCCACTTCTTCGACTTACAGCTTCGGGAAATTGTATATTACCGAAATACCGTTGTAAAAACCAGTTTCAGTAAAACTTCAGACGTTTATGTATTTCTTATTATTTACAGACGTTACGTGAAATTCTGAACTGTGCTAATACTTTTGTTCGCCACTGTGTATTCTCTGACTTTTACATGTTTCGTGGTTTGTGTATTTCTAAAAGGTAGAATTAAAAATTTCTAGATTTTTAAATTAATAAATTACAATTTTAGACTCGGTCAGGATATTTTTGAAATACACAAGCATTGATAAGTGAGAGGTTCTCGATATCTAACCTATCTTGTCACGAGAGAAACTGTATAGAACGCAAACTGCAAACACATGTTCAAGTAAAGAATATTGTGGATGTTGGTGGAAAGAAGACTAACTTTTATTAATGCTGTTTTCATAAAATTATGTATTTAGCAATCTCGCTTGTGCGATCTGTTGTGGGCGACAAGGCACTGAGGAAGAGAGTGCAAACGAATGAAAATAATACTAATAATCCTAGCGACGACAATAGTACCAATCATTACATAGCAATATCTACGAATGACAATAATATTTTTAGTAACACAGCTCAGATTGATAATATAAATTAATCGTATATCCTAATATTACCTATGTTATTAACAACTGTAGTTACTAGTAATATTAATAAATCAATAGTAAAATCGCAATGTTAGATAAAGTATTATTACAGTAATAGCAATAACTTCTCTTGTGATGAAATAACGTCCCTGTAATTTCCTGAGCAGTAGTTCTAAGATTACTTGAAAGTTGTATTAAATAAGATTAATTCTTTGAACTAAAGCACGTCTTCAGGTTTTTCCCTCTACAAATCATTTGCCAGGAATGTAGTCTGAGATGTACATACAGTTACTCACAAAGATATTTGAAGACTAATGAAATAACCATTAAACGGCACCGGTAATAATATTTAAAATATTATGAACATTATACTATGAATAATATTCATTTTTGTTAAGTGTCTAATACGGTAAGACTCACGGAATGTTTTCACTCCTTTTAACGGAAGACATTTTGTCAAACCGTTAAGAAGCTTTTCCTAGAGATAAAATAAAAATTATGCGATTTCATTTTCGATACAGTAAAGTGGTAAGTTCTCGAGACGATTCTAAGAGTTAGGAGATAGCTCGTGTTTAATCACCGCGACCCTTTGGCACTTGATTAACGTGACCCTATTGTAATTTGCACGTTAAGTAATTTCATCGTAAGAACGATGACAAAGACACTTGACTTTCAGCGGCCGGTGACTTGATCAACCCTAACGATTAGTCACCGTATTCGACTGAACGATAAATTAAAAGGTCCAGCTCTTATTGACGACGACAATCGTCTCAGTCAGAACGCGTTTGACCCGGGAAGACGCGTCATTTAATACGGTTGTCTGATGATAACTGAAACCAGGCAGACTAGCGATGCTTGTTTCACGAATAAAGTGTGTTTATGTATGTTTGTTTATTTGTTTCAAATATATTGGCGCAAAAGAATTGAAAATTTTGTTTCAGCACCAACGTATGTAAAGAGTGGCCGCGCTTTAATCTGTTAATATACACCCATCCCTCCATTTACGCGGATCGACTGCGATTTTTGCGTAAGTAGAGCCTGCTTGCATGAAAAAAAAACTTGTAAGAAAAGCAGGTATAAGTTATAGAAACATTTAAATCGCATGGGTTAATAAAAAAAATAATGATATTTCAGAAAACCAAAATAAGTTTTATTCGGTGTCATCGTAGGACAAGAGGTTAAAAAAAACAAAAAAGGTCAGAGTTATGTAATTAGTACGTTCAAGTAAGAATTTGCGTCTCTCTGATATGTAATAAGTTCAATGAATGTTTATAGAAAACTGAACCTATCTGGCGTAGGACAAGAGGTTAAAAAAAACAAAAAAGGTCAGAGTTATGTAATTAGTACGTTCAAGTAAGGATTTGCGTCTCTCTGATATGTAATAAGTTCATTAAGTACTAAGTATGTAATAAGTATGTACTGAACCTATCTGGTCGCGTAAAATGAGATCGCGTGTAAAAAATAACGCGTAAATAGAGGTATAATTAAATGGAGGGATAGGTGTAAATGTATACTGTGTATACCAAAAGTGCTTTCCGCAAAATGTAGAAAAGCTGCTCCGCTTGAATTATCAAAAAAATACACCATATACCATTTATAAACCAGTAAAGCCTGGTATCCATTCGTTGCAAGTACCTGTTCTGTATCACCGCTCAGTTTTGTTCCACAGTGTGATCCTGCTTATGGGTTTTAATCATTTAGTATAATTTTCATATTTTATTGAGAAAAAAAAACGGTCGAAATATTTATATATAAGTTGAATATTTATATATTATACATAAGTTGAAATATTTCTTGAATCGAGAAAACACTATTTCATTTCGTGTAATAATTTTTAAGATTCAAAATAATTTTGAATTTTTTACTTTACACCAGCAGCACACATCGAGACAGAACATACATTTCAGGCAAGCAACTTCGTTAACATTTACGATTTTTTCACCTATACATTTGTAAATATTCGTTAAAATTGAGCAAAAGTTTGTTAGCACAAACTATACTTTGACGTATTTGGTATTTTCCTTGAAAATAAATCACACAAATTGCTTATTTTTGACCCCGTTTGAAACGAGTACATCGGTAAGTACCTTGTTATGTATAACGTTTGATCAGATACGCCTAGTTAATGTTCCATTTTACATGGAGCAGTATCTTTATACAACGTGGAGTCTCGATTAATTAACTTTTAATAGAGATCGAAATAAGCCGATTAAAAGTGTATTTCGTGTACCTACATATATAATACGCTCTTTATATGAAAGGGAATGCATCTCTTTTTACAGTACATATATCCACACATAGTCAAGCCGATTAAAAGTGTATTTCGTGTACCTACATATATAATACGCTCTTTATATGAAAGGGAATACATCTCTTTTTACAGTACATATATCCACACATAGTCTTTTACATTTTCTTACTCACTGAACTTTTCACCGAGTGCTTTGTCAGTGCTAATCTTTCATCATTAGCGAAACTTCTTCAAGTGCATCGTCAAGCTCCCTTACACATATACCGACGGGTGCAATTGTAGACTAAAGCATCCTCCTTATTAAAAAAAATCGGATTGACCGCGATCTGGTTATTCTTTATATTTACTTAACGTGCCAAATAATCTCTTATGATTCCACGCGAGATGTGGTTCACGTAACAAAGTTACATTTTATAAACAATATTGTTAATATAATTTAGCGTGATTACGTTACTTACTGCAAGGACCTAAAATAAAAAGCAACAGCCCTCCCTTGAACGGTCATGCTAGAGAACGCTGTGGTAGTGAAACTGCTTTTTGCTCTGTCTCGCAAGACAGGAAGTTTAAAGGCAAGTCTGCTCGTCCTCCGTTACATCGGTGCTGGATCGAGATATCACATCAGTGAAACAGAAGTCCGGTGACCCGGTGCAGACCACTGCTGGAATAAGTTTCGGCTAAATATAGGTCGTTGTAAAATTAGACTTTTCCGTCGGGGTTGACGACTAGCGCGGTCTACAAGTCCTGGACATGTCGGGAGGAAGAACTCGACCTCCTTTGGTAGCTCTTCATTCAGACTGTTCTCTGTTAACCTTTGCCAGTGTTCAAATTTTTTACCTTGAGCGCACAATCAAAATTGCTGCAATTAAAGGGGTTACGCTAGCTTGATGAAGTCAAAACGAGCGGTACATTCGCGAATTTTTTCCAAGTAAATCCAATTGAAATGGACTTTTTACTATAAGTAGAGTGCTTCGTGAATTTGAAAAAGACAATTTATGTTCTTATGTCTGCATTTACTTATAATGGAAAAAATGACATCATTCCTATCCTTGTCGCCTTGTGCACAGTTTATCCGTGTCAATGATTCCACTTTTGTCAATAATCCAAAGCTGAGCAGTTTTCTAACTTGTAAAGATTGAAAATTTTTTAACTTATCTAGGTTGTTATCGAGTCTAAGGTAGATATTGAAAACATTTTTTAATCATTGTAAATGTAAAGAAATATGTCTACTACAAAGATGGTCAGTATGCAAATTAGATCGCGAGATTTTCGTTCGGTTTGCATTATTTTTCAAAGTTAAATTACTGAGTTCTTAATAGAGCATGTTGTTGTTATGTATAATAAAGTACTTAAAAATGTAGACTGTATCAATGTGTTATTTTTTCTTTTGTACATGAGGTTATCATGAAAGAACTAAATATGCAAATATGTATCAACAGGTATTTGTTATCGACTTATTAACTGAAAAATTCAGTAGATTTTGCAGCAAAAAATGGTAGCATCGAACTTTTATCCACGTGAACAATTATTTAGACTTCGAAATATAGAAGATATGACAGAACTTTCCGCGATAATTGTTTATGTTCTTCGGCAGTCACCTTTGCTATGTACGATCTAGCGTTATTACACAGCAAGTTAATGCCTTTCCTATTTACTAAAGGTGATCATTTATCTTTCAAAACAATGTTTGAACAGTTCAGTTGGCTTGATTAAAGATATCCTGTGATGGACATGGAAATTTGCTTCTATGGAAGAAGTTCCCCTTTCGTACCACTTTATGCGCAGTACAATCTATTTTTGGATGAAACTTATGTCCACTGTTTGTTGTGAAAGATATTGTCATGTAATATCCATTTATTGCTTCTCGTAACAAGTTTGTCGTGAAAAGGATCAATTCTTTGCCTGGACAACAAGACACCGACTTCTTTCACTTAAATCATGCGGTTCTCGTTCTCCTAGTTCAAATTTTCTTGCAGTATTTTTCAAATGACGGCATGCGTACAGTCACAGTAAGATATTCACACCATTGATGCAGATCTGCTTTGGTTGCAGTTTTTAAACAATTGCGAATATTTGAAGAACATCCAGAGTCTGCCTGATTTGTAGGATTAAAATAACCGTTATTGTTTTCACGTCTTGAAGTCTTTGTACGAATTTCACACGCTAATTCGATTATGCGTGAGCAGTTAGAAAAAATTGATGACTAATTTTGTGGATCGTATGTATTTGAGGAGTGTTTCGCGACTACAGTAACTGTTGTCGGTAGAGAGTCTAGATTCGAACTCTCGTCTTTTCTTAGCGTCTGAGGGGTAGAAGCGTACAGGGACGCCCCGGTGGGGATAAACTGGATATGTGTTCTCTATATTGAAAGTTTCTGTTCCTGAATTTTTCCCGTATGACAAAGGCAGCGAGACATTCTGTCCTTGGCTGAATATTTCACCGAGAGTCTCGAATGTTTTAGGTGGCCGTAAAATGTCCCGTTGGACTGTTAACTTTAATTTTGGCCACCCCTCGTTCCAGACACTTGGTTTACAATCACTAGGTTAGGAATAGCGGTTGTTCAAAAACCATTACGAACTCTTGAAAATCAATATTGATCATTTTTCACTTTTATTACATCCAGGCTGTTAAATTTTATTTACATTTTCAATTGCCTGAATAGCATTCACACCTTCGCCGTACACTCTGAATTTGGTATTTTAACGCTGGAAACGGAAGCCATAAGTACCGTGGAATGTCATAAATAAAAAGACGAAGACTCGATCTGCAACGTACCCATGCAAATGGGCGGAGCTATTATTTTTGTGTCTGTGTTCAGTCGTGAACGGTAGATTATTTTGCCGAACACTCGTCGCGGCCAACAAACTATTTTGTGTCAGTCTTACACGAAGGCCCGCACACCAGGACACCATGTGCGCTAGATCCAAAGGAAGAGTTACTTGAAACCTTCACTTTTTAGACAAAATTTACAACCTAATCCTTCACGCCTCACCCGCGAGATTTCGTTGTTCATTGTTCTATCGTGTACAAACTTCAGTTTGTCAGATGCGTCGAAGAAATTAGGAAATGCAGAAACATACTTGTAATTTTCCATTTTTTTTTACAAAAGGACACACCATTATTATTACAATTGCTGGTATGAACAACTGTAACGAACGCATCACGCGTATAATGTATTATGTATAAGAGGAAAATGCGTAATCCAACAGGCTACTGGAAAAGTACAGAAAAAATGAAAAATTCACTCGATTTTTACCCGTAAGAGTGCTCCATCAATTTTGTACAATTTGCTCTACGGTGAATTGAACGCAATTGTGATGTAGGCGTGTTCAGATCACACATAATGCAGCTACTGCTATTTTTTTAACCCGTTCGTATGACTCCAATGATTTCTGTATTTCTTAGGAGCTATCGTGCAACTAGAATTTGTAGTTGACTTTCTTACGAAAGTTCTCCACCCGTATCTTCTTATGGCAATTGACGTGTTATAAGCCTACACGCGTAGTTTGAAACTGCACGAGAACCGTAGAGTTTACGAATCAGTTTCCTCGAACAAGAAGGACTTTGTGCAACGTCCTGCAAGAATGTCAATTAGCATTTTGTAAACTGTGCATATCGAGGAAATTATTTGTCTGTAGGTGTTTTAACGCCTCCATTTAGGTCTTAAAGCATTGTAATGCTCATTGCTGAAAGATTAGAAGTAAAAGGATCAGATTAGTCGAGTAGAGTTGACTTAGAGACAGAATAGAAGTTGAAATTATAATTAATTAAAGCCTATGAACTCTGATTTGTTTTGTCTCGCGGTACTTTGTCACTTTTCAATCTGCGTCTTTTCCGTCTCATTTGCATCTTTTCTTAGGCTACCTTTACGCAGCTGCTAGAAAACTGGCAATCACGTTTTTATGAAGGAGTCGAGAGAAAACAGGTGAATACAAGATAGTCTTCGGAACTTTCTCCACGAACTTCATTGACTATGTTTGCTAATAAAGTAAGAATATTGTGATTGAGATTGGACGACTTTACGATGTTTTACGAAGAATCTGAATAAAATTTCCACATTAAGATATAGAAAAGAATTGAGCAAACACGAGTCTACTCTTCGATTCTAATTTAAATAAGTAATCTAGTAGACTTTTAAGTGTATTGTAAATTATTATGTATTATTTGTATATCGCTTTAAGCAGTCCAAATATTCTACTTACAATACCGAATCCTTTCGCACGGAGATATAAAAGCGAATGGACTACGGTAAATTCAGAAATTTTTCGATATTTTAATTTCTAATATCAGCTGCCAAGTTTCATTAATATGTCATATTCAAAATTAAAAAAAAAAAAAAATAAAATAAATGAAACTCCTTTGAATTAAAAACTAAAACAAAGCTCCCGAGAATTTCGGGATTCCCGAATGTAGAAGGAAACTATTATCGGAGAATGTTGAAAAACTAGCTTTTCTACACGAAAATATGAAATAAATCATATCTGTCACATATTTGCTTACCACTTCGTTCCATGTTCTATTTCTTATAATTTTATAAATCTCGAGAATCCCGAGATGATTTCGGGACCCGACCCGACATGACCCGAGCATTGGGTTCCCGACAATTTCGAGTTCTCGCACACCCCTGATGGTAGTACGTAGATGCAAATGAAGACAGTAGTGGGTCGTGTTAAAACTTGAATAGGTGAAAAATCATCACGCGAGAGTTTCCACTAACAGTTTCCTCGAGATTTATGTTCAGCTTACAATTCAAATTCAACGTTTGCTTGTCATCCAAGCATTTGCTCGAAGAATGTTCCACGCTGCTTCCATTTGTGAAATTATCTGCCAGTGGGTTTTCTTTAACGACAACAGAAAATGATTATAGTCTTTAGCTCCTAAAAGCTTGTTCTACTACCTGAACGAAATATGTTAGTTGAAATGCAGTTAAACTATCTTAATATTGTCGTATACCTCTCTCCTATCTTTCATTAGTTTTTAGTCATCCTGCCTCCTTTCCTTAACTGTAAACAAATCCGCATCATCCTAACGTTAGTCACCCCGAAACCTAGACCTCCACATCATCCTTTACTTTTACTCATCGCCGAACCTAGACCTCACCGCCTCTCCCTACATTGCCCTCTGAGACCAACCCCTACTCTCGTACTTACCGAACCTATATCTAGAAACCTTTTCCGTCGAAACGGCAGATTTTTGTCTAGTGGTCTTCACGCACCGAACGTCACCGAACTGTCTAATAAAGTCGAATAGTACTACGCGCAGAATAGCATCCTTATTTCGCCCCAGTTTCCGTCAGGCTCTCCTACCGCGTACCTATTGAAAATAATAAACCAACGCAAGGAATCGCGAGCCGCGGAATACAACAATATATTCGATGTTAAAGGTTTTAGCAGAGAATAGGTCTGTTCGGTTGGATATGATACAAATAGCACTTTCGGTGAATTATTTTCGGAATACATCATGAATCGTTGAAATAAAAAGTTACTGCCTTTGTTTGCGACGGATTCTAAATGGATGAAAGTCTACCGATTCATTCTGGGAATTACTTTTCGTGAAAGACAAATTGATTTTCAGTTATCTGGACGCAACGTAGCGTCTGATTTGTGTACACGCAACTTTGCGTGTCGTTCTTCGATTGGCTGTTATTTTCTGTTCAGTTACTATGTGAATTTTATTTACCGTAAAGATAATGCAGAAAACATAATATATGTACTTCTGTGTCTCGCTTATTAATATAATATAAGAAAACGTTTAAAAAAGGTTCATTTTCCTTTATCTAAGGGAATACTAAGTTTTTTCATTGCAGTTAATAATACGTTGTATGTAAAACGGTAGAATATATGAAGGAAAATAATAAGTAGTGAATACTGTATTCTGAAAAATTAGGTACTAACAGTGTAGTTGTCTAATGCTATGTAATGTTCGTTCATACTTCAAATATTCTAAGGGAAGAGTTAATTCGTTTGTATGCTGCTTAAAAGTATATTAAACAAAATAATAGTACATTAATAATGAATTAACATGTATGAAATGTATCTTCTTAACAAACTGCAAGTAATTTAATCAGTAATTAATAATTTCGAAAGAAGTTTTAATTTTCGCACCTTCTGTTGCATTCTTTACATCATTAAAATTAACGAAAGATAATGCAAGTTGCTAAACCAAATGTAACGCACAAGTCGGAGATGGATTAACTGAAAATTACAGTATACCTGTTGGATTATAAGGAGAAATGAGTATGTGTCTGTGTAATAGTAACGGCAAAAATAATCAACATACTGAGACAGATTAATGTAAATATATATATAAAAATAACATAGTAACCATCTGTTTAGTATGGGTGACGCAGATACGTTTTTATTTTCTCTGCGCCTTGCCAATGTTTTGTTTGATTGATTGCATAGCGACGCGCCTTCCTCGCGTATCAAAATAAAGAAGATTCATAATTAAAATAATATCTTTTAATTTATTACCATAATTCTAACAATACCCATGCACAGACCCGTGTATACTAAGCCCTATATAGTACTTATAAAGTGTTTTAAATTACGGTTTCTTTGTAACTTATGTTTTACACTACAACAAAATAGAAAGCACAAACTTCCAAATTTTCCTATAATTGACTGTGGATTACTATTTTAAATTGGGTAAATGAAATTATCACAAACTGTTTGTACCACTGAAGCAAGTAAGAAATACAAGAAGAAGAAAAAGTGTGAAACGCTGCGACGAACGAACTAAGAAAATTACACTCGTCTATCGAGCACATTTGTATGCTCGTTGAATGAGTGTGTGGCCATGGTCACGGTCGCACCCTCGTCTCTGTAAGTTTCCTCCCTACATAAATTATATCCTAATCTCCTTTATCTTCCTCTGCATCTCCTATGTTGTAACTCAGTCTCTCCTTCTTCAGATTTTTTGAATTATGATTACTATTCAGGCCTTCGTAAAATGTTGAAAGACGACCGTTTTTTCCTTTAGTATATGTAGATTATAATAAACAATATATTATTATTATAGTTTCTGTTTCAGTTTCCCGTTGACTGTTCACGGCTACTTAAAAATGAACCTTTTCCTTTTTGATGTATGAATTATCGATAGAATTTATTTTTCTTGTAAATATGTTGGTGTATGTGTAATTATAAATATACTTTATTGGATAGAAATTTTTATATATTGTCTTTTTAATCGAGCAAGTTGTTTCTTCTACTTACAACCATAGAATGACATTATAATACAAAGTTTAAAGAGTTACCAAGTTAAACTCAAGTTTGACTTTCGTTGAAATGAATGTTGCGACCTCCTGGTCACGCAACGAAGCCTCAGTTTGGCAGATTATCGCAATAAAGTGTATTAGTCAGATTTGGCCGCCAGACCGAGGTGTCGACTCTCAGCAACCCACGATATACGAACCAGCGCCTCGACGAAACAATGTATTTTCTTAAAGAACCGGAAAACACGTATCGAACAAAGGCGGAAGAAAGTTCCAGCCGTAAAGAATACCGTTACTGTGGATCGAATTTGTTAAAAAAGAACCGATCGACCACGTCGCACGCTCTAGTAGCAGCTTCTAAAGAAGAAGATGGTCGACGTTAAGGGAGAAACCCAAAGGTGTAGACACACCGACGCTAATATTCCATTGGCGCAGAGATACGTTGCTCTTGGCGCTAATTTTAACATTCCCCCTTATCTGTGCGTCAATGAATCAATCAAATTAATTTCACAGGTTTAGTAACTCGGCACATTTTGACTGTTTTATCTTTGGCTACGCCTTAGTTAAAATATCGGCTATCATTTCGCTCGTACTTAAGTGTACTACATTAATACTCTTGCGCTTCGCGGGAGAAATGATATCTTATGTCTATGTACTTACTTCCAGAATGATATACGCTATCTTTGCACAGAGTTATTGCACTTTGTCACAGAATACAGCTGACACGCTAAGTATGAAGTCCTTAAGTTTGACGCGATGTAATAATCTCCTTAAATAAACTATCTCTTTCATAACTTCTGAGAGAACTATATATTCCGCCGCTTGTGTTCTAACTGATTAGAGGTTTAGACACAGGTCCCATGTGTCGCCAGCCCAATCAGAATCAACGTATGCTTCTTCTAATTTCGTATTACCTTTGATTATCGCGTAATCTGTATGTAGGAACCGACGGAAAAATATTGAGGGACCCAAACGGGAATCGAACCCGGGACCTTTGGCTTAGCAAGCCGAGGCTTTGCGCGCTACGCCAACCACTCCCTCTCTATTGTCCCTTGTCGGTTTTCTATTTGCGTATGGAGGCCTCGATACTACACTCGGCCATTCTGAACTGACATTTTGAACAACTTTTCAACACAAATTCAACTTCTATCACAGTCACTGTGCACCTTATTTCCTTCAATTCCGGACGAGCTCCCATTCAAATACCGTAATATATGTTTGCCTTCTTCCAATGGCTTATACGTGGATTATCGCAAGATTGACTCAACGCACTTGCGACAAACGCAATATCTGAACGCGCCGTGTTAGCTAAGTATATCAAACTGTCCACCAATTCTCGATATGGTTTTCTCCTCATTTCTAACACATCTTCGTCTGATTGAGATACAGCTGTTTTTATAAATTTTTCATTTTCCTAACGGCTCACAATTTTTTATGCCAAATCTTTTCAATAGATTTATGGTCGCTGTGATATTCTTATACTTTCAGTTCATCCAAATCGTTCATCTTAAATTTACCTTCTAATAAATTTTTCACTCTATGTATCTTTTTTAAACTCGTTAATATAATTAATAAGTCATCCACATGAACTATGATTATAACGTCGCTATTTGTGTCTAGATCAGGGGTCGGCAAACTTTTTTTTCTGGAAGAATCTGGAATTCTAAGTAAAACAATATTGACCTTTATCAGCCTTTATTAATCTAACAATTAACGAATAATTTCGCTTCGTTTCTTGAAAATGTACTTTGTGTAATATCAAGTTGGAGATTCAACATCAGCAACTATTTCCATAAGCAGCGGTGTTTACGTGACAATGTTTACCAACACTACACATCGTAATCGTCTATTATTTCCGTGATTCAGTATTGAAGTTATCGGTGTTTGTACTGTCACGCGCGTAACAGATAGCGCTGGGGTACAGGTAGACCTTTAGCACAATAAAGGAAACCGGTGAAAGTTGCGTACCTGAGCGCAAAATACATTTTCAAGATACGAAGCGAAATTATTCATTAATTATCAGGTTTAGGGCTAATAAAGGTCAATACTTTTTTACTCAGAATTCAACATTCTTGGATATTTTGGCATGAAAAATATAGCATTCCATTTAAAATAACGAAATTAGCCTTCAAATCTCCGAAACGCACTACATTTACTATCTAATGTGTCCCATAACGAAGTCAAATCTCCGAAGTGCCTCTATCTATACAAAAAGTACACACGCTACATAATGTGCCCCTTCCAAATCATGCAACTCTTATATTAAAATTTTTTTCATACAACACATACTTTAGAAGTTATTCGAGGTGTGCAAATTGCATGAATCACCCTGTATTTGTGTTTTTGGCACATAACGTGCTGCAAAATGTCGTTCTCGCAATAAACAATAATGCGGGTTTGTTGGCTTAAGCGAGAAACCATTGCTCACGAAAGAATTTGAACGCTTACGATCCAAATTGTTAAGAAATAAGATACACAGTTTAGGCTGGATATTTCGAAATACTACCGTAACTGAAGTAAAATGACAGTTTTGGAAGTGCATGAGCAAAACTAGAAGAGAATTGAACAATGTATAGAGAATTGGAGGAACATTGAATGTAAACATGCCTTTTACGCAGGTCGCACAAGTATTATCATTAAAAGTAGCATTTATGTAAAATTATTAATTATGAGTACAAAAAATCGGAAACCAGAAAAGTGTTTAAAGATGGAGAAAAGTGCCATAGGACAAAATTAAATGGTGTCATGGTGCATATTCTGGAATGAAGCTTATGCGTTCCTCTGCATCGGTGCATCAGAAAAGTGCAACTGCACTTGTCGTTTTAATGGAAACTCATATTTTTTGATACACTAGTCGATGCAGTTTTTCACTCTCTGCAAAAAAATACTACCTAGCTAACAGTAATAGAAAAATTTAATTAATGCATTCCGTTTAAAATACAACTAGAAGGAAAATGGCATTATTTTGAAAAATATGACAAACAAAATTTGGGGATAACTATGCTAAAAACAGTCGGATTTTCTTTTATTCGCACGTAGTGTACCAGCTAAAGAAATGATTGACTACGATTTCAACAAACACTCGAAGGACCACCCAAGATCGACACCTTGAAGACGTGGTGCTATTGCAGTCCAGTTCTTAACAGTACGCGTCTCTGCGACGCGACGGTCAGAGCAGAACCGTGCAGTTTGGAAACAAAAGCACGTCCGTACGTTAGTTTGCCATCGCTTGGCAACGGCACGCGCTGAACTCATGCCAATCCATTTACACGATTTCATTCTAATCCTCGCGCTGGTCTACGTGTATTATTTTTACACATTGAAATCTTGATCTAGTCCTAAATCCTTAACAGCAGTCTTGCTTTTCTAACGAAGATCTGACAATAATTGCCGTGATTCTAAATAACGTGGAACAAACATATAAGAAACAATGGGTACACCAAGCTTAGCTAGAGAGATCAATTGGAGGAGGATTTGTTACTGTCTGCAAGAGATTGCAATAGATGATGAGAGAAAATTTTTAAGAAAATAAAATTTGAAAATTTCTAACATACGGCAATGCATTCGTTCCTTTCTCTGTTATTTCGTATCCTTAGATTGTGCGAACTATCCGTATACACTGTTAACGCCTGCGCTTCCTGTTGCTGAAGGTGGGGCTGGCGTAGATGTACTATTGCACGATATGTGCCAACTTAATCTGTACTGGTTGCGAACAGTCTAGTACAGTTATCGAATGTCGCGAGCATGCCGCACTTGATTGTGTATTGTAAAGTCGAGTGTCGCCGACAATACCGTACTTGTGGTCGATTTGTTACAGACCATTTCTAATGTTGATTTTCTCGCTCCTTTATAGTAATTTGCAGTAGATAGGCGTTAACCTACTTTGCAAATCACTGGCTGTTACACCCCCCTTCTAAGTCCATGAGCAGTCCGCCCACCAATGTGGCTTAGGGGTTCACAAAGTGGGGGTGTAGGTCAGTGGAGAGGTCAAGAGTTAGGCCCAAAGGGAAGGCAGCCACGTGACCACCGCTTACCAATGCATCGTGTTCCTGGTTTACGACACATTCATCATTACTGACCGCGCAAAAGCAGGTACTGTGCGGAGCTCAGGAGCGTACCCTCGGTACGGCACAAGGGCAAGAAGGGGTACTTCGTTCGTATCGCCTGACTCTTCCGTTACGCAATTTTATATGATCCGATGCGTCGACGTTATCGCGTCGACTAATAATGACGATATATGTGCCCTATGTCTATGATTGCGTTAGAGAATGTGGGCTTACGGGGATATGACCCAATCAGACCCGCATTAGTTTCAGGGACAAATTCCTGAGCTCTGCGCAGTACGTGGCACCCCTTTGAAGAACCGCAGAAATTTAGAGTTCCTGCGTCCATAAAGTAATTTATAGGCCTCGACTTCTGGTTCAATTCGTCGATTGTCACACGAAAATCTTAGCAAAAAACCTTCTCAAAAATAACGTCATCTAACGTTCGTGAAAATAAGTCGAAAGTGTAGAATACAATTTTTTCGTAATAGGGTTAATTTTCGAGAAAATCGAATTTAACAATTTGTCGAGTGCACGTGCATATAATTATATCTTTGCTTTATGTTTGCACTGGTAAACAATGCTAATCTCATGATGAGTATTAACGACTTTTCAAATCTAAATTTACATTACTGAATGAATTGTTGAAAGTGCCTGTTAAGGACTTGACGACACTGATTATCGTTTCGGTCCTTGAATGTTGCAAACACTAGTGCCGCCTGAATTTCTCTCGCGAAGGACCACCCAAAGGACTGATTCCTTTGGGAAACTGATTGTGAAACTTATTTGTACTTAACCGATTTTATCGACAAAGGAGGATGTTAAAGAAAGGCCAAATTTGGCACACGGCCGGAACGAAAAATTTCTTTACAGCATGATTCTACGCATCCTAAGGAACGAAATATGTAATTGTCATTTTTCCCGAAAATGATAGGAAAATTATGAGAAATGCGGTTCAAGGTAAGAGTATGACCATACTTGTAACTTATATTCCGTCTCGTTTTCTACGGATGATGGTCTCTTCGTAAATGAACCACTTAGAAACTCATATTGAGTACTATTTACAAAGATTGTTGTACATTAGTGTTTAATAAAAACCAAAAATAATGAATGACAAATTAATCGAAACAAGAAATTCTTTGATGACACAATGCTTATATTCGAAGCAATCAGAAACTAATAATTATTTATTCTCGAAATGATAAAAGTTATGATAAACTATCGTAATCTAATAAAATAATCGTCATGACAGGGATACAATAAAACAGTAAGACTCTAACAGAATTTGCATTTCTTAACTGTGTATCC
>NW_017100263.1:1525933-1592071 GCF_001263275.1 Habropoda laboriosa | reverse complement strand
GCTGCCATAATCATTTTTATCGTCACAGGAAATCATAAAATTTTCTAAATAAATTTCACAACTAACCGTTTCTTTTATTCTGTCCCATTCGTTATAATGATCGAAAGGCTTGTTCTATATTTGTCTGCTTTCCGTTAGTGTTTATTGTTTTTCCTGTGACGTTGCAGTATAAATGCACAGGTCACATTCTAGCCAGCAACGTAGATACTCATCGATACTTACCTTCCGTCGAACCAGCGGAAATTTCTCATTTCATTCCGGAAACGTTCCTGCAGGACATTACCGTACCCGATACAATTCAGAGAAATTAATGGTTCAGGATAAATGTATTGTGATTTCGTTACAATGCAACTGCACCTAGGCAACATGCGAATTCATCTCGTGATGCGCATTCGCACAATTCTAAATGCTCGACACTGTTATCGTTTTAAAAAAAATTCTCACTTGTTCTCAGTTCGTGAGTGATTCTTTATTTACTTTACATTTTTTATTATTATACTGACAATCATCAAAGTCATATTTCTTACTTTATTTTATCGTAGGAAATTTTTCTGTAAAGAATCAACGTACTTTGAACGACTTACGTTGAAATCAGTGACATACTATACTATTTAGATATCGTTTGAACGATAAGAACATACGATAATTGTAAATGTATTACAATATGAAGTGTACACTTCATCTTCACTTCAGCTTTGGTTTCTTAACCCTTTCATTATTATTGGCGCCTATAGGCGTTTTCAAAATTTCCTCGCATTACACTGTTAAAGGTTTTTGGTACACTTCCACCTTAATTTAATATTTACTTTTTCCTTTGCGCACCTCCGCCTTAATCCAATAAACCGAATTTTTAAACGATACGGCCGAAATAAGAAATTCTGTAGCCGTGGTTAAAAATTTACCGTTAGCCATCCACGTTACGCATTAAAATCTGCCGTAGCGAAAGGGTTGAGTAGAGTGCTGCGTTTTTGCACAAACACTCGATTCATGTCTAATAAATCTTTTGAAGTAAAGTTTCCTTTTAAGGGAGTGCACGAGTATAGGGCGGCTAAAATAAACGATTTCTGCCGGGTTAGATTGAAGAGCGACTAATAATTCAAGCCAATTGCACTTTTTACAGATCTTTACTGTAGATGTAACACATATTGCGAAATTAAGGAACCTTCAAAATAATAAAAATTAAGCCAAATTGGGAGCTAGTCCAGCTGGTGAACACGATTCTAGTTGAATGACTCAGCTGATAGCAAAATCGTTGCAGATGGGCATTCTCTGGCTCAAAATCTACAAGGTGGAACTTTGTTGAAAAATTTCAATAAAACTTTGCGAAGTTATACAATGAAAACCAGCTTTGTAAATTTTTTTTGAAATAATTCCTGTAACACTTTTAAGAGTTCTACGATCTTAATGAACGAGTTCCACCTTGTGGAGAAAGGTCTAGTTGAAAGACTTTGCTTATGGTACGCATATTTAACGTTGCATAAGTGTTATTCAAGATGATTAGACGTTTTCCATGTAAAGCCATAGCTTTGAAGTTAACAAAAACCGCTCGACAATCGTTACGTATTGACCAATACATGCGAATTAAAAGATGTTTTTCAACTCACAATATAATTTTTTGAGGAACAGCCAGTACAGCAAGTTATTTATCGAATTGATTTCATGAATTTGCATTGCGGTCATGGCTGTCGATATCCGCCGTTTTGTTACGCAAGAGGTTTAGGGCTCTGTCGAGTATCCAACGGAAAAACGAAACGTGTCCAGAATAACATCGAATGCAGGAGACGAGCATGGCTACGCGGACGGAGGAAAATTTAATTTGGCCGTCTTCGCGCACGCCCTTTTTTCTTGGCTACTCTTTTAACTTGTTTCTCATACGAGAATATCAAACGCTATTGAAGTAAAATGATTTGGAGGATGCGAATTACTCGTTTTCTCGTATATAGACGTAATTGAGTATAAATCATTTATGGGATACCGCTTATAAATGACAATAAAAGCTCGACGTCGTTAAATTCTGTTTTAGTACACGAAGGAGACGTTCGACAGTGACACGTATATAAATTCCTAATTAACATTTTTTGAAAATAGTACTAACGCTGTATAAAGTAATTTGAACAAGATGGAAAGCAGGAAACCGAGGAGTACCGGTATTTGAACGCACTACGGTCTGATATTCTATGCAAGATCACCATTGGAAGCAATTTTACATTTCAGATCTCGACCGACACGTGGAAGGTGGTAAAAAATTCTGTCGTACGATGAAGTACGAAGTAATTTCCACATGTGTGGATGTTTAATGTTGTTTCGCAACTGAGTGCCGACTACATACATTTTTCCATTTATAGTTAACACCTATTTTAAATAAATGAAACACATGTTGTTGCACATAGACCTCGTAACTCGTCATTGTATACTTTGGCATACGAAACATATGTCGTGCCAGTGATGTTATTTGAGGCCAATGGGTTAAAGCGTAATTTCATTGTACGCTTAGACAAAGAGGATTTGAAAATAGAGTCTCATTAGAGGGACTGCGAATATGACTGAGTATTAAAATTGTACAGTTGTCACTCACGAACTTGACGATATCTATGAACTTGTTTGATTGATTTATAATTTGCAACTGCGCGCTGAAGATTCCTAATTTTACTGCTAGGCTAACTCTAAAAATGATCACGTTGATTGGTTGCTTCTAAAATACCTGGCCTGGATTGAAGTGGGCAGCTTGGCAGCGGTGCGGAACTTCCAGATTCTCTCGAAAACCTATCGAACATTTGAGAAACTGTAAAGTACGTCGATCTATACTATATTGAACGAAAAAATTCTAAACTCGAAAATAACATGGACGCCTGGCAAGGCTATTTTTGAAAATCGGTCACTGTATCACCTTACCTGGTGCCGTTTCCGAATTTCTTCTGTTTCCAAATGCGTGTTATTCTTATCACTCGATGAAAGCTTGGTTTGTAACACTATTCGGTACTATTCTAAAGTTCACGTACATGACCGCTAAATACCATGTTACGGACCATTGGGAGAAGAAGGTTAGTCTAAACTCCGTCTTTGAGCATTTGTCGCTCATGCATAATTTAGTAGTGCGTTACAAAGGCGATGAAAGGATAGCTAACTAAGTCAATGAGCACGTTCGCTGTGGCAGCCTTTTTGAGAAGTTTCCTATTTGTTAGTAGGGCTGCACTTTCATATTTTACGGTATGGGGAATAGCTAATATTACGGCCGGGTCGGTAAACTCACTTTACCGCACGGTCATTCTCATTGCACGGCCACTTTTACCGTTTTCGACGATATTACAAAAAATAAATCGTTGCTATGCGATAAGAGGGAATTTTTTACTCTACTCGACTAATCCTTGGATCAGACGGATCACAGCTATCCTGGCTCACGCATACCGAGCAAATTCTGAAACATTACCTCTGACTACGACAAATCTGCGCAGAAGGATCTTAGTTATCCGGAACCCAGTACATCGAAAGTCAAGTTTTCCCCCTTACCGACAACATGCTACATCTAACTTCGACAAAACTTGGCAGAAGGATCTCAGCTATTCAGAACCAAGCGCGTTAACTCAAGCTTCCTCGCTCTACACTGCTCCTGAAACCTTTGCTCCTGCGCTCGTCGGATAGTGAAACCTGACTGTCGAGGTCGAGCTTATCAGTGAAAAGATTTATCTATCGAAGTTGGTCGCTCTTTGTATTTTTCATTTGCTACGATATTCAACTGACACTTGTTAATAGGCAGGATGTAAGTACTTCTTTTACACGATAACTCACGGCGTTGCTGCTCTGATTCGTCAAAAAGTAAAGGATGTCGGATGGGAAGTTTTACCACATCCTCCTTTTAATTCAGACCTGTTTCCTTGTGACTATCCCTTATTTCTGATCGTATCAAACTTTATAAACAAATAAATACTATGAAAGCGATGCCAAGATCAAAACAGCAGTTAATTCATCTTTTGCAAGTAAAACTCAAGACTTCTAGAATAACGGAAAGTATAAGCTTGTCCGCGACGCATAGGTGCTGCTTATCTTTACGGATCGTTCATTTTTAATCTTCATCTAAGTCTTCAAGCTCGAATAAAGAGCAAGGGTTTTATTCACGAGCGAAGTAAAAGAACGAGTACCTTTTTACTATGATTTTGAAATCGCATATCGGCTAACCAGTCGCCTGGTTTAACGGGAGAAGGGAGAAAACTGACGATCTGCCTAATCGTTACTTTTGTTCATAATTTTCCTTTCCTTATCTTAAGAAATTATTTTACTACATTCCGAGATCTGCGTAAAACACTTGCAATTTCCCACTGCGTCATTCCATCACACTGTAAGTCCAGAATTCGCTGCTGCTCTATTTCTGAAAGTTCTCGGCCTTCTGGCATTGTTTATAATGTATATAAATACAACGACGAGCATTTCTTTTTTACATAAAGACAGCCGCTTCTTTACAATTTAGTTAGTTCAAGCTGATCTAAATAAAACTGTGATAATTAAATACATTGAACCTATGTTTATTCACAGCGCCATCAAATAGTTTTATGATAGATAGTTTGATATTCTCTCACATATCTGGAATCGGGAAAATTTGCGTGTATTCATAGTCCAATTTCCTATTTAGAAAACTTAGGAAAGATTGCTTCGACCCTATAATTATTCACACCACTGTGTGTTGAACGTTTGTGTAATGTACGGAATATTAAATAAAGATCAGTTCATTATTTAATGTCTCCACTAACAATAAGTCAACTTACATCTGCACGCTTTAGTGTCCCATTTCCCCTCCTTTAATCGCCTGAAAGCAAGTTTTCTAATTCAACGTACTCTTTAAAAAAGTGAAAAAAAGAATCGATTCTTTTTGTTACCAAAATGAAGCGAATACCGCTGAATACCTGCAGTTTTAGTGTAACATGGAAGTAAAAGTAGGTAGATTGGCTGGTCGTATACTGATCGTTGACTGCTTATTACCGTTATCGTAAAATTCGTTCTGTTCGTTTGTTGCTTGAATGTGAGAAACGATTACGTTAGATGCGATTCTACCTTTCCATCCAAAGATGGAAAGATTCGCCCGTCGGCAGACGAAAGAGCAAAGTTGTCGTCTCTTCACTCACAATGCGTTCTGTGTTGGCTGGAATCGCAAGGTAAAGTAAAAAAGCCACAGAAAGGAAACTCGGTCACGGCTGTTGAAGCCGATAGCAGCGTGGCTGCGCTGGATGTAATTGGTGCCGCAGCAAAATAGTTGAATGCCGCAGCGTGTTTGCAAAAGAAATTGTCGTGGCTGACGAATGGATTTGTAAGCGATAAATGCCTGCACAGCTGTTTCCTCCCTCATTTTTGTATCTTTCTTTTTCGTTGGTTCTTTCCTCCTCTCTGAGCATTTCTTTCCTCCTCTCTTCTTAGCATTGTAACAGAGACTCTGGCCATAAACGCGCGAGGATCTCCGGTGGATAGTCCTATGACAGAAAGGAAACGAAGATGAATGAAGCAATTGTTCTCGAGTATCGTTGATGTCGTTCCTTCGTTTCTATTTTCTTTTTCACGTTTCGTTCCTCTTCTTTTGTCAGATACTTAATTACTCTCCATTGCCGCGTACTTTATTTAACAATTAATTTTCTAGCTTGAAGGTCGAAATGCAAATTAGTAACACATATAGGTCCTAAAAATTTGTTGTGTAATAATAACTTTTTTCCCCCTGTTAAATATTTTTGAAGATTTAGAAAAGTGGGAAGTAAACATTTTTTTTCTCTCCTTGTTTTTCGTCGCATCAACTACGAGGTTGTTAGCGACGTTGAACAGTCTGCGTTGTTTCGCTATATTTTGTCGGCAAGGTTTGGTACTTTTTTGTGGTCCAGATTTCCTTTAAGAGAGGGTTCCAGTTTGTGTTTGTTGCGGAAGAAGCTGTATTTTGGGCAGGCCTGTTGTGATCGGTGTGTTACACTCCTCACACGATGGGGCAGGTTCGAAACAATTTTTGTTATTGTTGAATAATAAAAATGGTTTTCTGCGCTTTAAAATATTGCTTATATAGCCAAAAAATTTCTGATCGAAATGGAAGAAAGGATGCCATTATAAATTGACAATCATTGTTTTCGCGCCTCGCAAAACCGTCACATGGCTCATTACCTACTGCGCGAGTCGTGATTATCGCTTATTGTTGTTGGCTGATTAACAGCGAAGAAACAACGAGTTCTCCTCTATCTCCTACTTTCTCACCCTAAAGAGGTACGGATTCATTTGGGAGTAACTCGCGCGAGAAGCTCTCGAGAGTACATTTATGCATTTCTCGCAAGTGGACACCGCATCTGAGAATAACTGTCAGAGAACAGCGTCCAACTCTCCGAGAGTGGACCTTTTACAAGTTACTCTCAAGTGGTACACTCGAATGGATAGTAATATTATTATTCGAGAGTCGCTTCCAAAATACGAACCGGTTTCGTTTAACTCGCGCGTATTTCTCTCAAATGGACACTTAGCTTAACTGCTTCCTGAACCTTCATCTTTGGTTAATCGACCTACACATTTACTCACGGGACTCCCACGGATAGGTTTGGACTCACAATCAGACATTTTCCATCAAAAGGTATGTCGTAGTGCTTGCCATATCTGTCTTTTTGTCCACTAAAAGGTAGGCGAAGAAAAAATCATAGGGTCCCATTAAAAAAACTATAGGTGACCGTAATATAAAAAAAAAAGTGACCTACAAAGGATATACTTAAATCAGCCTGTAAACCTTTCTAAACCAAGGTATTTAAAAAAGAAGAATTTGTATTGGTCCAATAGTAACGGAAAGAATTAAGGAGATAAAGTTACGTGTCCACCCTATGTATTCGATAGAAGGCATGCCTAAGTATAATATAATCTTGGCTTTTCATCTGATATTGGTACACATTTTTCTGCTACGATACCGAAAAATGAAAATTTTGATAATTGCTTCACTTCAATTAGCCTCTCACTAGCATTGAAGCAAAACGGTATTCTCTCAGTGAGCATAGTGTGTAAAAGTACACTTAGCAACTGTACTTTAATTTCTGACACTGATTTAGTTAAAAAAAAGGCAAGGTTCCTTCGGTGTAAGATCTGAGACTACACACTCATATCCAGCTATAAAGAGGTTTCTGTAGAATTAGTCAATCGATGGTAATCACAGAGAAAGAAAATGTGTAGAAATTAAAAGACCAGCGATTGTGTGAATATGCACATACAACCGAAATACGGGCCAAAAGTTGACTTTGCAGTTCTATGTCAACGATCAGCGTTATCACGCTTTCATCTAGGAAGAGGATATACACATTGAGTCCAAAAGACTCCTCAAGATATGATTGTCTTAACCACTGGGTCAAATGAGGTGCTAGAAGAAACTGCTACTTCTGCAAAATTGGATTTCCCGCATCCAAATGCTTAAAATGCAAAGTGCATTTGTGCTGCAATCCTAAAAAAAATTGCTTTATTCCATTCTATTTTTTATATATAATGTAACAAATTTTTCTTGTAGTGTAAACAAAAATGTATGCGCAATTGTAACTAAAAGCGATGACCTAGAGTAGTATGAAGTTTATTTAATATTTAGGCTTTCATTATTAATCATTGAAAAAACCATTGTTCCCTTAAAAGAATTAAAAGTAAAGCTTTGGCTTGTTAGTCACCGCCTTTCCGTT
The DNA here is from genome assembly GCF_001263275.1 of Habropoda laboriosa. NCBI lineage: Eukaryota > Metazoa > Arthropoda > Insecta > Hymenoptera > Apidae > Habropoda > Habropoda laboriosa. The sequence goes on along the minus strand of NW_017100263.1, from coordinate 1,584,413 downwards.
GATCACTTGTTTCCTCACCCTACCTCGATCGACACCAGTCGAAAAGAACTTCGACACAGTTCGTTCAGGATAAAATTTAATTAGAAATTTCCAGACCACTCCAAGTTTTCTTTACCGTTGCTCACAAATCTGACTCAATACGTACAACCATTCTCAATATCTGCAACTGTTGGTTGCACGGTAGGTTTTCACTGTAGTTCGCGGAAGTTCTTGTCTGATTTTCAAGCTTTCTCCGATTTTCTTTGAAGAAATAAGTTTTCCTTGGCATTGATGGAAGACATAACGCGATTTTAGAGGAGAGAAAACTTCGGCGGTAAGGAAGGTTTTGCTACATTTTATTGAATGTTCTTAAATCTTGAAAGGCCGATTAGTAATTTTGCGAGTATGGAAAGTCGTAGGTACTGTGCAGGGACACTTCTCTCGCACCGCCTAAATCTCACGTCACGCAATTTTAACTATTTGAGTGCCGCGGGTTATTGCAGAAATCTGACCGAGAAATGCCAAGCGGCACGATCGCGCTTCTTTCATTTGATATCGAAAAATTTCAAAAATTTTGTTTCGGACAGTTTCACCGAATGCGACTGTTTGGAAATAACACGAAAGAAAGGCGCAAAACTGATTATGTGTAGGATTTTTGTTCAACTTTTTATAAAAAAAAAATAGACAAAAAATTGGATGAAATTCATGGCCCAATGCGGTGGCACGTTTCGATGTTGGCACTCAAAGGGCTGAATGATCCGATTTGTCGATGTTATCGCGTAGACCTCGTGTATAGTATATTTTAGAGAAGGTGAGCTTACGTAGCTGCTAATGAGTCAATATTTTTCCTATCGTGTAACAAAACTTTCCACGACCTATCGTCCTGAAAGTCACAAACTTGAAATGAAAAAAAGTTGAAGTATTCGAACTTATTATTTGTACCTAACTTCTGTGTAAGTCAAGTAACTTCTTTTTTTTTTAACGATAATCTTAAAATTTGGAGAAAAGGAGTGCAACTAATTAAACCGAGTTGAGGAACTATGCTCGTAATAGCATATTTCTATAAGCTTAGCTGGTATTGTATTTCGATTATGCCTTCATTTATATTTGAGGTTTATACTGACGTCCGTTTTGCTTATTTCTGTTTCAGCAAAATTATCTTATGAAATTTGGATATCTACCCCAGACGGATGTGGAGACGGGAAACCTTAGAACCGATGATCAGCTCAGGGACGCTATAATAAATTTACAGGTGAGTGAAATATTTTACGAATCATATCGAACCTGGAATGCTTGCTATCTGTACTGACTTAGTTGAATACGAAATAGAACTCTTCGGTAGTGACCAATTAAAGATAGTCGTATCGAGTCAACGAAAATAGAAAATCTTTTGGTAGTCGTCTTAATCGTTACGTAGAACTGACATGTTACACGCCTAACCTATAAGAATTAAGTTTTCACGTGCGAGTACCAGTTTTTACTGAATATTAACCCTTTGCAATCGAGTGGCGACTGAGAAGCGACATTAAACAATCGTCACTTGGTGAATAATTAACAAAGACAGAGAACAGATCTACGGGCCTTCATAAATTTCTTCGCCACAGTGAAATAGAGAGTACATTGAATATTTAAATAAAATAGTATACTTTATTTCTACGTTAGTTTGAAAAAATTTCAAAGATCCGTTTTGTAACCCTTTCTACAGCAAAATTACCTCCGAGTGCAAAGGGTTAAATAGTGTTGTCAGTAACACAGTGAATTATCAAGTGAATTCAAACGAAGATGATGTCTGAGTAAAAGGAGCATTCTTTGAAATTCAACTCACTCCAAAATCAAATCATAAATCATATGCATCAAGTAACTAGTATCAGTTTTCTAAAGAAAGATTTCAATAGAATCCGAAGTCCATTCGATTCATTTCACGAATCTCTAACAACAGACAGTATACACTTTGACTCTGAGAATACAGTTAACAACACTGAAATATTACTATTAATAATATACAGGGTGTCTGTCTTATCTCAATGCAGTGAAGTATCTTTTAAGGAAGTGATGTTAGGAAAAAAATGTTTTAACAAAAGTTGTTTGGTACGGAGGGGGATTATGTGGTGTAAATTTTTTGTTTGTTTCAAAGTCAGTTTAATTTTTTTAAATGTGAGGTGGGTGAGGAGCGCCGTTGCACTGTTTTCACCTCAATTTATTATGATATAAGTGTTACGGTCGGCGTACAATTTTTCCGGCAAATACAATCGTTAATTGTCCCGGCGGCAGCGGTTCGGCGGGTATGTCTCGACGGTTGGTAAAGGAAAAACTGAACTGGAGGTGTAGGCGTACTGGGTTTTTATATTGTTAGGACAGGGAGACAGGAGTAGAGATAGATAAAGATAGAAACGGAAAATTTGTAGAAAGCGGGGCCGTTCGTCCTCGTGCGAACCTGGATGCCACATGTGCGCTTAGGCTACTCGAGGACGAAGGCAAGTTTTAACCCGGGGAGAGACAAAAGGACGGAAACTAAAATCTGAAGGAGTTGGAAAAGGGAAAGTTCGCGTGGAAGAATAGAACGAGGTTCGATAAGGGTTTGTTGGCAACGACGTACTCGCCAAAAATGGAATGCTATATTTTTTTATACACAATATGATAGTGTATGGTAAGACGAGTCCAACGAGTACAATAAGTACCTACCAATATGTTCAATTTTGAATTATTGAAAACTTCCTTCTATGGGTATCCCCTCCACATGTCCTCCATCCTAAATTATATCTAAGATACTATGTTCAAATATTAAGTACAGCGTTAGGAATACAAGTTTGATTTATTCAGTGATACAACAGTAATTTGTTCTTCTTTTTAGTTTCTTGTTTCTACAGATTGAGTTCGTTTTCTCATTGAATAATGTCTTCAAATACTGTTACTTTTGTACTGTTGAAAGTATATATAGTGCTTCCTTTGTTCAAGGAAATCATCCCATAAATTCCTAGTTTGTCTTCCACGATATACATATGTATCAGTGTTTACGTTTACGAAGTGTGAATTGCCATTGAAGGGATATTGATGGAAGAAAATTTCTGGGAATCCCTATTTGTAAATTCCAGTCACATGGCGATCCTTCAGAAAAATGCATAATTCAAAAGCAATGAATATCTCAGAAGTAGCAGTGTTCCGTTCTTAGACGGTCAAAGATTAAGTCAATTGCCATCTTGGTGCCAAGGTTCCTGCCTTGGCGTGCAATTTTACCATGGGCACAAGTGTTTGCAAAGTCAGGCTCTAACTTTCCCTTAATCTGGAAAATGTCATTGGCCTCCCACGTTCCGCAAGGTCCATACGATCATTTCTACCCTCTCCTTGAGATTCTATAGGAGGGGCCAGTTTTAACACGTTCAGGACGGTGTGACCCACCGGTGGGTCGTCGATGCTCTTGTTTGCTGACATGGTCCATCGATGGGTCATTCAAAATGATGGCAAAAAGATTGAGTAGATGGTGGGATCTAACGGTGGATTACCACATTTTCAGATTACATACTGAAAAATTAAATATTAATGATAATACACTCTTCGGTCATAAGAAACGCTGACAATAGTGAATTCGTGAATTTCGCTGCCGTACTAAACGTGTTAACCCTTTAAGTCCGAGTGAGACTTCAGAATCCCATATTAGAAATCCATGATTTTCACATTTTCATGCATTCCAAACGAGTAGCCTCCCAATCCGAAGTATAAAGTGGACTATTTTAACCCTCACAAAAATTCATTAGAATGTATGGGACTCTGGAGTCCCACTCGGACTTGGAGGGTTAAGCTACGCCGGGAATAAGGGTAGTCTTTGGTGACGCTGAATCAAAGTTCATATTTGTAGAAACCAAAAAATATAATAGCTCCACCCATACAGACTCTCCAAAAAGACAGTTTTTCACTAAACTAACATCGTCGTAAACAAGTCATAAGACAAATCTATACCTAAAGGAACGCTACACAGTTGCAAAGTTCTATTTATTACAACCTTGTCAATTAAAAAACCTCGTTTAAATATACTCCACCGTTGTTAACTTAACATTGGAGGTGTAAACAGTACGCATAATACACTCCACATTGCTGTGTTACGTTCCGAACAAAATTCTTTTCTTTCACTTATTCGTCGACGGGAATGCGATTTGATAATGCATAGAATTGTGGGAAAGGTGACAGTTTAAAGAAAATTGTCGCCATAGGTGAAGCGTAGGTTTTCAAAAGTTTTCAAGCGATTAAACTGAGAGATTTAAAGTAGGATATTCGCCATACGACACTGCGGGTGGTCTGAAGAGGTAGTAGAGTACAACAGTCACAGCGAAGAAAGTATGCGATTCTATTATCTGAGAAAGGACATACAGTACAATGCGTAATTGGTTTATCAAGGCGAAGCTAGACTAGGTCAGTCATGGATGTTCATGATAATGTTTTGAAAGCCTTAATGGAACTATGGCGGTCCGTTATGGAAGGAGGAAAGAAATAGAGATAGGATGAGCGAAAAAGGAAGGAGAAGGAAGGGAGCGTTTGGTCCTAGGCCTCCTAGTGGACTCGTCAGTAAGGCTGCGTAGGAAAGCCGTGCCTTAGACTGTGGGGACGGTTAGGGTGAAAATATAGCGAGCAGGTTTAGGTCGCGATGTAACTGAATATTCGAAAGCGAGTAAAACAAATGCGATATCACACAGAGAGGCAGCTGACTAATCAGCTCGCGGCTCAGTCGACTAAAGCGGGTTTAGAGTATACCTAGGCTGTGCACACTCTACCCTGACTTAGCCTGATAGTCAGCTGAGTTACGCCGCGGCTTACTCCTGCTCGCTATGTTTTTACCCTTAGACTCAGGTTAGAAGTTTACGTAGTAATAGTAGCTTTGGCGAGCACTAGTGAGAAAGGTTAATTAGTGTTAGCTGCACAAAGTCACATATTAGGTTGGTCCACATCAGTTCGTGCGGTTTTCATTTTGTTTTCAATCAAATTCGTAACATTTGCCTATCGGCTATGTGATATACGTGATTCGATAGCTTTCGCTTTCTTCTCGTATGGTATCCTGAATATTTTGGTTCTGTGCAAATAATGAAAAGTTTTTTATTCAAAAACTGTGGAGTGTTAGATTAACAAAAATGATCATCTCCGATATATTTCACTTTATGAGTTTAATCGCAGTTCTAAAGTTGCTGAAGCTACCCGTAACATTGTGGTGGTTAAGTTAGTAGTTAAATAATTACGGTTGTTAGGTTCCTGAAAAATGGCGTGTTATACGAAACAAAGAACTAGTACAAAAAAGGGGGTTAGTTTCCAAAAATGAAAAACAACATACTATTATATTTTTATAATTAAGAGAAATATCTTTAAAGCAATTTTCACCAAAAGTACAACAGATTAATAGGTATGTATTAAATAAAAATAATATGTATTTTTTATTTCCGCTATACATAGTTCAGGGCTGCAAGTTAATTCACAAAAATGGAAAACGTAATTACCATTTCTTTGAAAAAATGTTGAATAATACTCACCCGAAAATTTTTTAATCTATGTACAATGCAGTAAAAAGAAAAACACAATGTTTGAAAATGTATGCACCTAATACTCCACGAACAAAATGAATTTAAAATTCTGCAGTCAAATCCGACACGACATCCACGCTCGAATGAAAAATTTCAAATGAGATATCTTTTAAAAGCTTTTATGTTCTGCGTTTTTCGGGGATTTCCCTAATTTCAAATGAAATATTTTTCGCTTTTAAAAGCTCTTATTGTGTTTCATATTGATCGGGTATTTCTCTAATTCTCAATACGTGTTCTGGGATGCCGTGTTGCACGAGGGTTTTCCCCAATTCTCGAACCGTGTTATACCTGTACCCAATAAGTAAATTTTACTTAATTTATTATACTCGTTATGTGCGACGTGAGACATTTGATAATATACAGTGCAGAATACAAACCACCTAACGAATATTGCAGTGCTTAAAATTATTCAAGGTCCTTGCAGTGTGAGGTCCTTTATCACCAGGCATTGGATCATTCTTTACTTTTATCCGTCTCTTTTCTCCGACAAATATCTCTACTTCATCAGTTGTAAAAGGGAATAAAAAAATTATCAGTGTCAGTGCACAAATTATCACACATTACACAGTAAAAGTTATAAGCGCCTAGAAACAGTCTTTCATGCTTAGACTGCGAACTTTTCAATCCACCCTCATAGGTACTGTACTGCGGTTATAAATGTTGGAAGTAGTACAGTTACAAATATTGACAAACAGAAATGATCTCACAATCACGAATTACTTCTCTCACCAGAAATTCGGCGGCATTCCCGTAACTGGTGAAATCGATGAAGCTACAAAGACGTTGATGACACTTCCGCGGTGCGGACTTGCCGATAAACCGGATCCCAGATACATTAGGGTGAGGCATAAACGATATACAATCCATGGACAACAATGGTCACATTGGAATCTCACTTGGAGGTAAGTGATTGTTTGATATTCCTCGTGGCATGTAAAGCTAGAAATTGGAAATGATATTTCCATTTGAAAAGATGCTGTAGATTAAATAAAATATACTAAATACATTTACTTAAAGTCATTATTTTTGTGTATTTTGAGAGGGTATTCACTCGAAAGTTTACGAGAAATTGACAACTTTTATCAATTTTTTTTCTTCCATATGAAAAAGTCTACATAATTCTCGTTTTGTACATTGATTTATTAATACTTTACTAACATTTCCATGCTATTACATTAAACAATGAGAAATATTTACTGAGATAAGTATTAATGTAAAGGATCACTTTCGAATTGCGTGGCATAAGGATTTGTAAATCCCCAGTAATACTACTATGAACACTAAAAACACCGTTTCTTGATCGTTGAAATGCTGCTGAAGCAACTCAAGTGAAAATATCACTTGTTCGTGCATCACGGCGTTCACGGTGAATTTCTCAACGATTAAATGACGCCGATTTAAGTTTGCATGATAGCGTGTAGACGTCTCCAAAACTGAATTTAGTGGACTGTATTTTTGTATGAAATGAATAGCATTCCTTTGGTGACTAGACTAGGTATATTTTACAAAGTATAAATTACGAGTGGTTGTTGCAAACTGTCTTAGGTGTTTACTGTACCAAAGTTGTAGAATGTCTACGTGTTGCTGATGACTGAACTAAATTCTTGTTGGTTAAAACCGCTTTGATGAGTGGGTGCATGAAAACTATGATTGGTTGTTCCGAGTGCGCCCGTATGCATGAGAGAGGATAAAGGTGGTGGGACGTAGCAAAATTACAAATATGGTTTTCCTTTTCCTTATTGCTTCGGCACATCAGGTAAACGGTGGACAAGAGAATCGCGCGGGTGAAACGTTCAGTCGTCTACATATTCGTAAACGACCTAAAAAATATAAATTCCTAACGACTCGGAACGATGTTTAATTTTTATGACCTGAGAACTACGTACCCTCTTGAACTTTAATTGTTACTTTGTGTATTGTGATGGAGCGTAGTTCCTTGTAACGGTTTTTTGGTGCGTACGCGACACCGTTCGTGGTGTATAATCGCGTTCTGATAATGCTTGTATCCAAGTTACATGATACGGGTATGTTAGCATCAGCTCCTTTGTCGGAGAGACGAGGTCTGGAGGCGTTATTTTAGTTTCTATCAGCCCTGGCGCCGCCGAAAACCGGAGATGATTATGACATTCAATGCCCTTTTTACAAACGACGTTTTCTTATCATAATACTTACATCTAAACATATTTATGCAACAATGAAAATACATTTACAGTTTCGTTGCTTTCTATAAGATACGACTGTCTTTTTGAAAATGTCCTTGATAACAGTAGAAAGGAGATCACACTGAAGACTGATGTTCGTGCAACGTGGTTGTCAATCGTCTTAGCGAGGAACAGCTCTTTTCTGTAGAAAATTATTAACGAAGTTAAGTGTTGTTAGAGATTTTATAATTTCGTAAAATCTGTGTAACACGCTGTATAGCATGCTGTATTCAACTAAGAACTCTCAACACGTTTCCTGCCGCGTGGGTCGCATGTGCCCAACTCTGGACTTTCCGTTCAGGCCGTTTGATATTTTCGCCAGTGACGATAATTTTTGCTTTGTTTTTTAGTGCATTTTAAACGTTGCACCCTTATCTTGATAATAATGATTTTTGCAGTGTTATAAATGTTACAAGCAAAACACTTAGACCTGTGCAACGCAGAGTCACTGAAAATCGGTCCAGCAGGGAACGTGTTAAATATCGTTGATGTTTATACAGATAAGCAAAGCAAAGATGAGACTTCTGACGTCATCGCCTGACCAAATGAGAGGAAAATAAGTGGTCAGGTCATCCCCACTATTCTTCGTTCCTACACTGCCGTCGTTTGAGGAAACGTTGTGGTGTAGGTAAATGATTTAGACAAATAGTTTTCAATCAGCTGTCGATAATAAAGGACATGAATCTTTAAAGATTGCATCGATTATTGTTCGAATAGTGTTGCGCGGCAATCACAGAAGACCCGACACTTGCCAGCGACACGCCGTCTGTGTTGTAGTGAATCGTCCAGTACCAAAAATTTCAATTTTTCTAATTCTGATCGTATCTTTATAGAAATAATACCAATGAATTGATGAGATTCTTCCGGTGAAAATGAATCCAAACACGACATAAATCAGAGTAGTTCTACTACCAGTCAACAAAATTAAATATATAAGATTTTCAAGGATGCTTTAAGAGAGACTACTATTAAGCTTAGTCCAATTTATATCGTGTTTGTATTCATTTTCACCGGAAGAACCTCGCCAATCCACATGGTACTCTGTTCATAAAGATAGGATAAAAATTATAAAAACGAATATTGGTGAATTACTCATCGAGCGTCTGAAATTATCACTCCGGTCTATTATCGACTGCTCATCAGTTACCGACTGCTCGCATTTGACTCGATCGTCGTCTATCGTTCATAGAACAGTAAGTGCAATGGCCTTATTTTATTGCGATTGGCTGACTATCAGTGACGATGTGAGAGTAAGTGCGATAGCCTTACTCTATCGCGATTAATAGTGGATGTCACTACTCCCACTTCTGAACCCCGGCTGAAGCCTCATCATTGCTTTGCCAATCTGTAGATGGGCAAACGATAGGTAGTTTATAGAACAAAATTAAAATATTCAATGGAATGAATAAAATAGTCTAATAATAACTAGTTTACGAGAAACAGATTCTATAAAAAATTAAAGGTATTATTAAGAATAATTACAATTAAATAAATTTAAAGAAGTATATTTATTGAAATGATATTAAAGAAAAATTATTTATATGACAGAATAATTAGAACACAAAATGTTTCAACGAAAACAGAACATTTAATTCGACAGATTGAGTTAAGTTTGATAGATAATTAAAATATTAAAAAAGTCAAATAAGATATTGCGAAAGATACGTGAGAAGAGAAACTTTATAATAATCATTTTATAAAATTACCATTGTAATAAATAATATATGTATCTATCAAAGTATCACTTTATGTGTTGATATGCAAACGTAAATAACACGTTCTAACCTATTTAGTTTCGAATGAATAAACAGTTTCACATAATCCATTTGAATAAGTTCAATCAGAAGAATGTAACTTCAGTGGTTCGCATTCAGTACGAAGAAAATATTTCCGGGTGCATTAATTGGAAAGCAAACGGTTTCAAATCGAATTATTTACCATCACGAGAACTGAACTTGTCGCGCGGAAACGCACGGCAATACGAACGAGTCGTGTTATTCGTTCGAATCACAAAAGAGGGAAGTTAGAAAAATTGAATTGAAAGGGGACAACTCGGATGCGATTAATTTAATTACCTTGGACTCGTTACTCGCCTGGTCCGAACACTGGGGAAGTCAGGGCTACGCTGCTTTTTCGGCGATGAAACTGCTGAATTGAGAGAACGAGAATAAAACTCGATAATAAAACAGCGCTTGAGATAGTGCAGAATTATTTGCAATTGTATCCTTATCAAAATCCTCAATCTACTGTTACACAATTGAACCAATTAATGGCTTACCGTCTGATGATGAGTGTCTCTGTTGAGCAAAAAAAAATAAATTTTTAAGAAATTTACATAATTGCAACAATTCATTGCAAATTCTTTATTTTGTGTTGATAGCTTATATACCTACATATATCTTACTGTAAATGCCCGAAATATTATGGAATTAATATTTCTTTCGTGTTTCTACCGAAATTAATTGACAAATTTTAAGATTTACTACTGAGCTGCGGTAAATGTCAGAAGTTTTATGTAAAGACATGTAAGTATCGTGATTTTGTTTATTTTGACTTAGGTTACGCTATATTCTTTTGCAACCTAACCTAACCTGACCTTAGGTTTTGTCGTTTCACTGTCAAGAACAACTCTTACCAGGTACCAGCGGTAAATCTTAAATTGCAACGAATATAAATCGGTAAAAGTCCGGAAACACAGATTGTTACGTTCAAATTGTAACTTTTACCGCGAGTTATTGGTAAATCTTAGGACTTGCCGGAAAAATCTAACATTTTCCAGTACTCGTGCTTTTGCAGTTGTCATTTGTTATTAATAGAATCTATCAAAAGTTGGTTCAATGGATTAAGAGTTGCAGTTTAAAATTACGTATGTATGCAATTATTCGTCTAGTTAAATACCTTACGTTTTACAAAGTCGTATTCCTTCCGAGGAACATTTATCCTACCGTTGAATATGCTGTGAGTTGATACCGTAGTTTTCTAATATTGCGTCACAGGCAAAATCTAGCCTGTGATTGCGTGCATTACCTATAGTCGGTAGCAGAACTCCTGCGATACCGATTATGTATCGCAGCGTTGTGTGGCGCCCCCTGAGAGCGTTTTCCACGCGACACTCCAAACGAACTGCTATAATGTTTTCCACAAATGCACATACCCATTACTAACGTCGCGGTCGGTTTCAATAAAATTCGTCCTCAAAAAAATTTAAAAAAAAAACAGAAAAAGGAAGAAGTAGACTTTTGTGTCATCAGCAAATAAATTCTTAAACTTGTTCCGCACAATGATCGAGGTGAGATATAAATAATACACGGTTCGTTAGTATTTAGGTGTTTTAATTAACGAGTGCAAGGGGCGAGCTATCATTCGGTTTAATTACGCGCCTTAACGACCAGACACAGTCGCACGGTATGTCGCACGAAAATTTCGCGGTAATTTCGTCTGGACGCCGAGCACGATGATAATCCCAGAAAATTTAAGGTCCTTACCCCGGCGGGAAGGAAAGACTTAATCAACGTTTGTCAATAAAGTGACGCAGCAGAACGATCAGTCTCGTTAGACGACTCTACAAACGTGGTGTTAAAGCGTGAAATTTTACAGTTTACTCGTGAACCATTAGCGCTTAGAAACGGGATATTTTAAAGTAATCGTCTGCCAGAAGGTTTACGACAATTTTTTCCAATTTCTCAACTCACCCGGACTTTCCACCTTCACTGCAAATACCGGCCAATAGTATTTAAGTAGACTTAGAATTTTTATGAAATAGTTTTGTATACGAAGCAAGCGGATTCAGGCGAGACTTCGTGTTGTCAACTTCACACCAAGAACACTCTTCTCACGAAAGTTTCATTCAAGCACCTCGCATAAAATTAATTTGGTGCGTGTGGAACGCATCAGCGCCTGCTCTAGATAAATGCGAAGAATACACAAATGTACGCGCGTTGTTCAAATATTTAAACGTGAATGAAAAAGTTACTAAAGTTAGAGTATCTAAACATAAGTACTCGCTTCACAAAATTTTCGAAATTCTTTAAATTTGTTTACAAGTGGTAAACTTTTTTCGTTCTACTTACTACATACTACTTGTTCCGAATTATAATTAAACGCACACGCGACAAATGTCTTTGCTTATAAATAAATGTTTACCTTGAAAAATTAAAGGAAACATCGATTATTGCACGTTTGAAAGAGTATTTCTTCAGCTTTGAAATAAAAACGTACTGTCGTCTGTAAAGAAAGCTGAAATAAATATTGCGATTGAAACGGCGACGCTTTGGTTCATTTCGTAGTATTCGTCTATATTTTCACAACGAAGATCTTTAAAACTATTCAAGATAGAAAGCTAAAATTTTAGACAGTTCAGTTTTTCGAGATTCTCAGCAAATGCTTTGTGTTTGAAAAAAAATTGAAGACAATTTCATACGTTTCGAGGGGGAGTGGCTCGTATTATAAATGTGACGTACCTCACAAAATACTGACTTTTTGAAAATTGCACTTTAATACTTTTGTACACAAAATGTTCCGAAGAATTGACGTGTGCAAAAAAGAAACATATGTAGTACCGTTTAAAAAATAGTGCATTTGCATTTGTTAGGTGCATCATTGGACCTATCAGAAAAGTGAAATAAAATAATTTTCCGTATTAACATTTCTGTTAACCAAACCTAAATTTTTGAATTCAATTCTAGTGTAGTAGGTCGCTGAATTCGTCTCGACGTCAACTACAATCCTATCAAGTCAAAAATACATAGTGCCCTTCGCAAAAATCAAGGTGTCTTTGAGTTTTTATTGTGAAAGAAAATTTTTGAGAATTTTTTTTATTGCAGCTTGCAGCCAAGTCGAGGCTGATTAACTTTTGTTTCAAACATTTTTTTGAGAGATTAACCCTTTGCACTCGAAGATTTGTTTCTTATAGGAATGCAGCAAATCGGAGATTGCTAAATAAAATTGATGAAATTGTTTAAAACTAACATAGATATACACTACACATATATTAAAGGATGTAACTGTTTTATTTCGATATTTCATATATTTCTATATTACACAAAAGCTTGTAACTATTCGTTAGATGTTGGTTATTCCGAACTGTTTCATTGCTTAGACCTGCTATCCTGGAAAATATCAGCTTTAATAGGTCCTCGATTAATTACTTACCAAGCGGTAAGCAGTTAAACAATTAAAGTTACAAATACCACAAGAGAAGCAAAAATATGTAAAAGTTTATTAAACAATTTCTAGTCGATGAATTTTTCGAGATTTCCACAGTAGCTAGAAATTTCCTATATTTTTTTTTTTTTTTTTTTAAAACTACGAAGAATTGATAAAGTATAGCATGTAACTAATGAATATCTTCATCGTAAATAAATTGTCGTTGAGTATTTACTAAAAATACGGTGGGGAAAATAAAAATTTCAATAACACGATTATATCAGCCGTATTAAAGTTTGAAATTAATTAGTCAACTCTCATCCTGATGGCGTCGCGATACGATTATTCCAAAATTATTTCTGACAATCGTGTTAACTGTTAATGTGTCCATTAACTTAACGAGGCAATCGTCGATCGCCGTAATAGCGAAGAAATTCAATCAGAAATCCTCGTTTCTTTGATCATAGTTTCGTCGTGTCATGAGAATCGAGAGAATTATTAAATTAACTCATCATCGTTTACCAAGTGCTTTAATTAATGGAGAATATTTTTTAATCTGCACTTGCTCGGAGTAATTCAATTTTTCTTTTCACGTGCGATCACAAAAATGTCTCCAGTGTACCGATTTCTTGTTGTTTCTTTGGACTGTTACGTTTAAAAAATTTTCAAACAACTATGCTGTAGGACACTTGCAGCAAAAGAAGCGTAATTATATATATAGTTCAGTAAGACCAAATTTTGTTAGCGTTTTTATTCCATGAAAATGAAAGTGAAATAATTTTTGCTGAATTTTTTCAAGTATCGAACCAAACAATTCAGAAACAGCGAATAATCGATAAAAATGTTATTGTTAGTTATCGTGTACACAGAGTTGAGAATTAAAGGACTCAAGTATTTATAAAGTTATTTCAATCTTGTCGTTTCTATAGCATACAGCCTAAACTCACCAATTAATTACACTATTTTCTGTTCAAGATGAATGTCGTTTAATTCAGTCAAATCCAAAAATAAAAGTAACAATATATTGTTGAATTGTTAACGCGGAACGTTTAGTTTAAACTGAAATTGGACTAATAACGAAAACGAATAAAATGAATTAGAGTAAACAAAATCAAGGATAATCGAAGGATTAAGGTAGACTGATCCTAAAACTTTCGCTTTTCTACTTACTCCGCGATCGTTTGTCAATTTTCTAATACATATGTTGTTGCGACCTGATTAGGACGCAACGAAGTCTCGGTTCGGCGGATTATAGCAGTTAGTCACATTTGGCCGCCAGACAGAGGTGCCGAAGACCGCAATACACCCCCCGTGGACGCACCAGCGCGACACTCGGACAATAGGTCCCAAAACACTCGGGACCATAAAACATTCGTTTTTCTATATGTATATTAATAATTTTTTTTCAACAAAAATAATTATATATATATATAGCTCTTTTAAATTCGAGATTTATAAAATAATTATTTAAGTTTAATTATGTAAAAAGTCACAGCTTTCGTCGACCAATAGCAGAACACCACGTCTTCCACCTCCGTAACACAACCACCAGTCAGAACCGACCTAATGTCTATGTACACTACCGGCCAAACGTTTCGAATCACCTGCTAATTTTTTATAGATTTGAAATTGATGTTGCGGAGATCGATAGTATTTTACCTTATTTCGATTAATATTCTTAAAATTGCTAACTTTATTCCGGAAATTTTTGTATAACTTGTAATGCACAGTGATTCCAAACATTCGGCCGGTAGTGCACCTACACACCTGAAAACCGGCAATCACTGTAAGACGAGTGCACGGGGCACATAGTCACCAAGCGAACAATCCAAATTCAGCTAAACATCTAATCAAAACAAGAATTCATCAAACATCTACAACATCTAACCTAACAACGAAGTTTTAATACACCTCGAACCAACGAGAACAATCATCAACCCGCGCCAGAACTCCTGTAGGTTTGATCAAGGTCCACGACGCAACATATGTGTACATTTTTCGCGATGTCATATTTATTTGCATATTCGCACACCGTTATGTCTCGCATTAGTAAGAAAAGCCTGCAGGGAGATTGATGAATACAAAGAAGCAACGGGAACAAATTAGGAGATACTGACCCAAATTACTAGGAGAGATTACCTTGCCGGGTTAATATTCAAGATCGCACTTTAGCCGTTGCGTCACCGTGCAAAAAGGAACCGTGCAGAGGTGAATCATAGTACCCAGGGTTGGGGGGAGTAAGAGGGTTGTATAAGGTTCTCTCGCGTTTCCTGAAACGAGCCAGCTCTTCGCTTCGCTTTGAACGATGCTCGAATTTTTTCCATTCCTTGCTGCTTTCGAAATTAGCAGGGACCCGTTTTGTGGAAAAAAAAACCTCTTTGCCCCGGTTTTTCAGTTCGTCTCTGTCGATTTCTTTTCCACTGAAAAGATGTATTATCGTATTCTCGTGTGACGAGATGACTACGTGCCTTGTTATGTAGGAAGAAAGTGGTAAACGGTGAAACCGTACGCTGAACATTTTTATTGAAACTTCACAACGCTTTTAAGATTTTTCAAATGTTTCTTGATAAATTATGCGACGATTAAGAACGGTAAAATATTGAGATGTTGGAAAATTAATAAGAAGATTCAGGTTAATAGGCTCTGTCGCGAGTTCTTTTGTCGGATCGGAATCATCGTTGAGAAATAGCGCCAGTATAAAATAAAAGTGAGTATAAGGGTGAATTTTTTTAGGCAACGCCTGTACCAGTAATGAAATGTTTGTATTTTGTCTTTTTCTATTCAATTAGATTTTGAAAGCTAATAAATTGGAATTTAATCAAATATACGGTTCTACCTGATGTGCAGTTGATAAAGCAGGAAACTGTTGATAAACTTTATACAGGGTGTTGGCACCCACTCGTTGTCAGTCGTGAAGTAGATTATTTTTGCGTATAAAAATAAGCACAGATTCACCAATACATAATTTGTTTAAAAAAAGAACGTTTGAATGTTAATTATAAAATTCGAAATGCCGAGTTAAGCGTAAAATCTAAAGTTTCATATAGTGATATAGAATCCTTAAGTCGGCGTTTAAAATTCTTTTTTTAAAAACTGCTTTATATTTTAACTATCCTGTCCTTATGGGTGTAGAAAGTGTCCCTATGTCGATTAATTTCGTTAAAACAATAAGTTCGTACATATCTATTATCGGAGATCTCCAGAATAGATATCGTGCAAAAAAAAATCAAGAACTCGCATAATTTGCGAAATTAATTAGAGAAATTGAAAAATCGACAGAAATATACGAGCAATAAGTATTCGTACAGTTACTAAATGATGAATTTAGCTTAAAATTTGAACAACAAAGAAGTAACTTGAAATCAATTTAATAACAAAAAAAAAAAGATACATTAAACATCTTAATTAATATTTTCTAAGATTTCCTTTTGATTTTATAATTGCTGCAGCCCTCCTAGACATTCAATTAACGAAGTTCGATATTATGCGGGATGAGATCTTGTTCCATTCTTCCATGAGAGTATTTTTTAAATCGCTTTTGCAGGAAATTCGATGTTTTCCAATTTTGCGTTCCTGTGGGATTTATGTCTGGAAATTATGGAGAAGTTTTTAAATACTCCAGTGTATCGTGTAAGACCCACGTCTTACAATATGTTGCAGAAAAACATATCCGTAACACGTTTACGTTCGAATACGAATGTGTGACTCGATGTTCTCGAGGAAATTTTAATTATCTTTGGACGCAAATATCTCGAAATTGAATGAAAGGGACAGTGTGGTTATTAAGGTCGTTGAACTTGTTTCTTCACTCTCTACAAGGATATCGTAAAAAATATAGCCTTTAAATTTCGTAAAAAAATCACCTGGTGAGAAAACCGTTTCCACGAATACCTGTGCCCCCTGAAATAGTGTGACTTTGTCCTGAGAAGTTTTTTTCACACAACGACAATTAAGACAGATATGTAGGTAATCCATTTAGCTGAGCCACCCTGTATAAAATCAGTGCTCACTAAAAAGTTCGTATTTGAGTAAATAAAACCTACACAAGCTTATGTGTCATTTATACATATACAGCTGACGTGGCACTCAAAGTATTAAAGTGTTAATGGCTGAAAAACGACGGCTTTTATAATGATTGGAGAAGCCTCGATTTATGAATAGAAAGTACAACTTACAATTAAGCTGTGAATGTAAAAGAAAAATCGCAAGACGTTTCAGATAAATTGCTTAGTAGCAAGTAAAAGCATACAATGCAGGAAAATAAAGAGCACAGAGAAGAATAAGGATAAAATAAAGTAAGACGAAGTTTCTAGAGGTTAGTCTTGTCTTTGAAAGGGGAGACTTTGGAGTGAAATTGATCAGTGTGCTAAGCCCCGTTTTGACCAAAAGGGTCGTAAAACCAGGACAGGTACCTTATTCGCAATTTACAAGAGAAAGTAAAGCAACAGCATTTACCTAACGATACTTTGAAATTAACAATGCAAATTGTTAAATGTAGAATTGCTTTCACATTTATACACGATGTCCCGAACAGTTTGGACCAAATTGACAAAGTGTATTCAAGAAGTCTAGTGGATGAAAGAACAGTTTATATACATACATTCATATTTGAAAATGCTTTACTAAAAAATCGTAATCTCTCTCAGCACCTCCAAACTTTCTTACGTACTCAACATTTTCTCACGTACTTTCTTATCGCCGCGCATTTATTATCTACATAGCAGAACTGCATATGCGAGTTGTATAATTACTCGTTGTAGTTGAAAATTGTCCCTCTGAACGTCTGACGAGCAGGTCATGATACTCTTTCAATTGATTTTGACATAACAGCAGCATAAAGTTTAATTATTGTTCGATTAGTATTCGATCGTTACCTTCTGGAGTGGTAAGTTACTGTTGGTAGACGTTTCATTTTCCAAATCTTCCCTAAAAAGCAAATCCCGTGAGCATAATAGCCTTGATGTATGTTCGTTAGATCCAATTCGTTATGATACATTTTTTCTTTTTTTTCATTTTTATCCATTTTATACCGAGTGATATATTGTTGAGCATTTATCAATGTAAAAAGCAAATTCACGTATCAAACCAACGTTGTCTCTGAAATTGGTCAATTAATATTTTTTGGTGTTCTGGATGATTTGAAAATCATAACTCAGCGTGATTAAATACGTTTTAACACTCGCTGTACAATAAAGTAGAAAAGGATATGCTTTCATACACAGAAATTTTATACAAATGTCCTTAGAATAAATTTATCTTGTACTGTGTTCTGACTATAAAGGATTCAAATGTCGAGCTACGTCGCGTTGAAAAATTAATGGCCTCGATGTGGACAGAGTTATATCTCCTAATATTTTACAACAGAATCTCTAAGATAAGATTATGACCTTTATATAGTGGACACCTGGTAAATTCTCTCCGCGAATATGCTTGAATTATCCCTTTTTATATAATACAAATTTTCTTCACCGGCTTATTGAAAAAAGAAAAATGCACTTTGCTCAAGATCCACGAAACTGAGTAAAGATCTCGTTGCGAGAGATGTAGTAAAACTGATCGTAAGGTTAGAAAATTCATTTCTGCTTCTGACATGATTGATAATAAAGAGTTGCCAGGTTGGAAAAGTACAGCAAAACATTTGAAATTCTGCAGAAATGTTGTTTAGGAAAAATAGAAGAAGCCTGAGGGTGGAAGCAACCTCTTCCGTTCAAATCTTCAAACTGTAGACTTTACAATTTTCTATGAACTACTGTGCGTATCATAAATGTACCAACGTTGGTATATTAATGAAGCCTGAATCTAGGTATTTTTATGTAACCAATTTATTTATTTAAACTCCTATTACATATAAGTCTAAAATGACCCATCATCATAATCTGTTCGACCGTACCGAGGACTCGAACAATGGAGCCCTACCATATTCACAAATAATATATTTTCCGTAAATTGGTCTCTCTCCTCGCCATCAGCAAATTGTTTTATTACCTTCGAAAGTCGAATACCCTACATCTGGACACCACATGCACTACACTCATAAACCACCTTCCGACCTCAGGATTTTCCCATCCCCTAATATAACAATTTTAGCAACAATTTCCCCACTTCGACTCCACCAGACAAACCCTACCACACGTCCCAAACACCAATCAACCGATACTCCCACCACTTCTCACACATTTCACACCACCAATCACTGTACACATCGAACTTATAAAAACACAAACACACACAGAGATTCGATCAGAGATTCTATCACCAACTTTGAGACATCACGAAAAATAAAAAGTAACAGTCACCACCAATCAGCCAGTATTTGTCTATCGTGTAAAACATATATCTCTTTTTCACCCACCACAAATCTCATCTACAAATTTAAACAGCACTCGTGCCATTAGTTTGCCGCGAGAGCAGTTCATGAATTCTTTGCGCCCCGGTCGAATTACGCATCGCGTCGCGAAGTTCGCAAATCACGAACACCCTGTGACGTTTTGCTTTCCGTTTGTTGCTCGAAACATTTTCCAAAAATGATTAATTATCTTTTTAACCCTTTGGCTACGGCAAATTTTAGTACACAACGCGCGTGGCAACTTAAAGTATTCCACAACGGCCGCAAACTTTCTTTTTCAGCCGTGTCATTTAAAAATTTGTCTCACTGAATTAACGTGGAAGAGTGCAGAGGATCAAATTAACGCTTGAATTAACACAGAGGTGCGCCAGAAGGCCCGGATAGCACGATACGAACAAATTTTCAAAGCGCCTATAGGCGCCAATAGTAGCGAAAGGGTTAAAGAACAAAATCGATCTTTGGATAAATATGTATGCTCGAAAATTTGTTTACAGAGACGATTAAATGGGACACTGCGACGCGTAACAGAAAAGAATAAAGGATAATTTTACTCAAGGTATTCTATATTTGTAACATAACTGCAGTGAGTGTCATTTCACAAATAGTATAGGGAAAGCAGGTAATGGAACTCGTTGGTGTAAAAGTTCAAACGAAATAATTTGTTCTTTATTGAAATTGTTTTTAAGTGAGTACCGAAGTTAAATCAAATTAATTGCACGTTTCGTTTAAATGACACGAATATTTCGAATCCACTTACTTGCGTTTGTGCATCAGCGATCGCGGATTACTTACATACACGCGTACATATCGTATCGATTTCTCTAAAAGGAAGATCGGATTGTAAAGGAAAGTAAATTCACGAAAAATTTCGGTATTGCCGACCTTTTTGACCGGGCAGTGTATCCTCGTGCAACACAAACAAACTGGAAGACAATTGGGTACCATGACAGCCAACCAACCGACCATACCTTTGTTCGGAATCATGGAGATCAGTGGTAGCACAATAGCGGCCAATCATGTGTCCCGATCGAGGGACGAGATCCCATGTCCTGAACACGAGATCACTTCGCGCCAGGTCCTCTTCGACTCGCATCTCCTGTCGCTTAATTGCCATGAACAATGGAATTATTGTGCCGGCCCAGGAATAAAAGCGTTAGAGAGGGGGGGGGTGGACAAGGGATGAAAGAGGCGAGAGAGTGAGGAGGGGGGGAGCGAATTCATGGAAGAACAGATGAGGAAGGGTTAGGGTCGTGTCAATCTTCATTCTCGTTTCGCACCCTCTCGTTTCAACCCATTGAGAGAGCTGTACCAATAGCACGTTTGTTGCACATTGCGTAATACCCTGATCGCGTTTTGATCACTGTTAGACTAGCATATTGGGTAAATGGTGAATCCTTTTAGGGCCAGCCGATTCTCTTGTTCATTTTATTCCCCAGTGATAACTGTTTCTACGTGTATACAAGGTGAGCTGCTAACTTATACATTCCCTTTGACACAGTCATTCGTGTGTTATTATATGGTGCAATTAATTTTCATGGACACATCGTTTGTGCACTTTTTATTCAAGATTTTGTTCGATGTCTGTTATGGAATTTGGTTAACGTAGGTGCGAATGGTAATTATAAAATTTGGTCGGTGTAATCATCTGTTTGAATGTGCATTCCTAGTGGAGAAATACGGTTACTCCGTTTATAGTGCATTCTGGATTTAAATATTAAGAGGAATTCACGAAAAGATAACGTTCAAAATAAAATTGTTTTATGCGCTGTGTTTGAAGTTTGTTATTACTACGATTAAAGTTAAGATGTGATTAAAATGTTAATGAATTATTGCTTGTAGGCACTTTTATTTCAATTTTCCTGTTTAGTTTTTCAAGTTTCTTGTTGTGTAACTAAATTTATATTTCGTTACATTACGTAATACATTACTTGCAATTAGTAAATTTTACTAATTGCATTAGTAACATTAGTTGGTAAATTTTATCAGTTACGAAATCTTCATTACTTATTTTTCAGCAAGATAAAAATTAAATTACAGATACGATTTGTTCAGAAAAGATTTTTAATCCCACGGGGCAAACATATTTAATTACATTACATGATACATTTTTGACTTTCACTATCTCCGAGGAAACACCTTTAACCTTTAATTTTTCTACATATTATTTTTGAATCGCGTGTCTTCGACAATGAGTCATCTAATTAAGAAAATAATAGAGTATAACTTGAAATTAACGCAATTCTTAAAGCTGTGCTTGATGTACAGTTTTTCTCAATATTATTCTTTTGAAAGAAAGCAGTCAAATTGTGTAGGTACTTCTTTTTGCTTAGTTTCTGATATGATTGCAATCAGATATTGTATAAATACTTGCAACGATCCGCAAATTTAATACAAAATTTATATGTTCTTACCTACAAATGGAAAGATTTCCAAATTTTGTTCCAACGTGGTACCTATTTCTATTTATTCTGACCGCAGGGCAGAAATTCCTTAGCAACTTCAAATCACAGTTCTCATCACTTCTGAATCATTCGATCTTCTCGATGGATTTCCTAAGGGCTGTTTCTGTTTGAAATCATCAAGGCTGGGAGATCTGATCACCCTTAGGGCAACATTTCTTTTCTCGTTGGAGTGGTTTATCACTTGCACGCTTTTCATCAACTACATATTTTTTCTTCTCTTTGTGTTTCCGTAATCACGATTCATATTACTCTTTGAAAATAAACAAAATCCTTATAATACCGCCTTGTTCAAAGAAAAGAGGTATTGGAAGACGAAATTGCTCTGTGAGACGTATAAATATTTTGTAATAAATAACACAGCTGAGAAGACGTTTCTATGTGCAGAAACATAATGAAAAATTTGTACAGTAAAATCTTACATATAAAAATTTCAGTTTTTGACTTTAATTCTTAAACTTAATAATTTAACTGATATACAGATCGTCAAAGCAAAAATGAGGCTTCTGACATCACCCGTCTGACCAAATGAGCGGGAAATAGGTGGGTCAGGCGATCCAAACTACTCTCCTGTCCTACACTGCCGCGGGGAAATTGCGGTGTAGGTAAATGGTTTAGACAAATGGTTTTCAATCAGCTGTCGATAATAAAAGAACAGGAAATTTTAAAGATTGCATCGATTATTGTCTGAAAAGTGTTGCATGGTAATCACAGAACGACATGAAGACTGTTGGACACAGCGTGTCAAGCAGTGACGGATAAAACCCGACACTAAATAGACACGAATATCATCTAATTTTCATCTTACCTTTATGTTTTTGCACGAGTTCGCGATGCAACGCGATCTATTTTACTAAAGACGGCGCGTTAGTGAAGGTCGTAACTCTTCACTCCGATGTTTCGACACCGCGTATCGTACAGTGTTTTTTCTTACGAACGTTTCCGGAGGTAAGGGATGATACTTTAGATGTGTCTTTTGGTTTTACTTGTCCTCGTGAAGTGTCTTTTTTGAACTCTTTATTTTGTGGTGGTGCGTGGGTATATATTGGGTCGGTGTATGTTCTGATTGGTTGGACGTTGAAGGTGGTGGAAAAGAAGGTCTCGAGAAATGCGGAGGTGTGATTGGATATTAGGAAACTAGTGGAAGGAGAACGTGAGGGTGAAGGTGGTGGGCAAAAGTTTAAATAATTTTGGAAAAACCCGGAAAGGGGAAAGGGATAGGAAACATGACCGGGATGCGACTTGAACTGCTTTATGGTAGGGAAGGAATTTGTTGGGGGCTAGGAAGACGGCTGGAAAGGACTGTTTATTAGTTTATGATAGGGGCTGCGCGACCGGACAATGACAATCGAACACCTTTATGAAAATAGTACCAATGAATTGATGAGATTCTCCTGATGAAAATGAATCCAAACATGACATAAATCAAAATAGTTCTACCAGTCACGAAATTAAAGATCCAGGATTTTCAAAGATGCTTTAAGAGCGATTACTGTTAAGGCTAGTCGGATTATATCTCGTTTGTACTCAAATTGTACAACAGACCCCTAAACAACGTAATTGTTGTTTATTACCGTACCAATCACCACGACGATGCAGTATTTTGCTTACTTAGTTTGTTTTTAACTATCTGTAATGCGTAGCTCTGTCAACTGGATAAACGCGATTGTCATCGATCTCGTCAAAACGTGCAAATGCTGCACCAGCTGCGAAAACACAGGAACTGCGCAGGAGGAAGAAGTAAATCATCAGGACAACTAAAACTGAGGCTACTTTGTCCTCCACTTCTGAACTTGTTCTGAGTTAGCACGGAAAATCTGCGAGGAAAGGAAAACCTTTCATTCGTTCGACTTCGTGATATTCGGGTTCCTCGAATTTCTAGCCAACTACTCTTCCTCAGAGCCACTGCTTCCTCTCTTGATTCTTTCTGTTGTCGTACACTCGTTAAAGTTTTACGATTTATCAATTTACATCTCGAAATATTTATAAAAATTGAAGTCTTTAACAATTCTTGTCTATGTTTAAACGTAAACTTCATTCGAAGGTCTGTTAGACGGTGTTTAATCCTCGACAGGTATGCCGGCCGCCCGACCCTTAGATTTCTTAGCATGTAGTCTTATTGTATATATTTTTTCGCCTTCGTTCGTTTCGTAGCAGCGGTAATTTTATGACACCACGGCAATCGTAGTCTTCCAATCTAAGAACTTGCTTTCACCTTTATTGCTTCATTTTCGACTTAGAATCTTCGCCCCTTTTTTAACTTGTACATTTTTGCGTTCATATGGTCACCAGAGCAGAAGCGCGTCTTAACGTTATTGTCTGCTACGGTCATTGTTCGAGGCACTCGGAATTCCCGCGTGCGTCACTCAAGGGTGCGCTTGGTACCTGAGAGTGACCTATGGTCTGGAGGGTGGCATTTTCGTGTAGTTTCCCCACCTATGATTTTTGCCAACCACCCTTCCCCACCACTATCGAAAAATATATTCAACCTATCCGAGGGCCTCACCCCCGCGATGCATCCTCGTACGGAGGTGTCGCGGGACCTTTCGCGGAAAGGACAGACAGAAGTCATCTGACCACGCCACGAGTCGCTCTTAGGAAGTTTGGTCAATAGCAATAGTTGTTTTGTCCTCCTAATCACGGAGGTGGTCCTTCGAAGACCACAGACGGGCTAAAATCGACAAGGCTCGAAAGTTGGTTGCAACTACCACGCGCAAACTAAAGAGAATTTTATTCGGAGGAAGTATTCGCCCTGCTGCTTACTTTATTTTCGTATTTTTACTCTATTTCGTCATTTTTATCTTTAAACCGTTATTTTATTTATTCATCGTTAATTTTCATGGAGCGCTAAGGGTGAGCGAGCAAGAGGTGGGCGGGAGGAGGAGAGAGCAGCGCACTTAAATTCAACCCTTCTTCCGCCTTCTGCCCGATAACTATCTCGCGATTAAATAAACAGCTCTCGACCGTGGAGCGTGCATTTTTCCAGAGATGGAAAACTCTTGTCAGAATTTCAGAGGTAGAAGCTAGAATTGAGAGGGATTCTTAATGTTCGGCATCGTTATCGTTTTATCGACCGAGGAAACGATTTTCGTGAGAGTATTTCCCATTCCGCGGCTAGAAAATGATTTCCGCTCGTGGTTCTTGACACGGACTTTCGCCAGAAAATAAGACACATAAGCGTTGCCATCGAGGATAAGCAGGTCGAAAGATAGATACGAACCGCTGTGTCGGCTGAAAAAGCACTTTCCGAGATGTTCATCTTCGAAAAGCATATTGTTCCGTCCCGATACACCGCAATTCCTTTTCGAATCTTACGGAGTTGTACCTAAATTTCGTTACACTCGTTCGCGACGGCATATGAGACGAGTGGCTATTGTGATATTCTCACCGAGTCTCGTTGAAATCTTCAAAAACGTCTACGTATTTTTCTCCTGTACAATTTGTGTGATTTACTGTTATTCGCATTTTTACAGACGTGTTGTACAAGTATCGTGTTTTAACTGTTTGTCTAATCAATTTTCTGTAGTATCTGATACTCGTGGTGGTATATGCGCTTTTATAAACTCTATTGATTGATATGACTTCTATTGATTAATTGTGGATGGAAGTGCAAAAGTATCGCGTGCGTCCTATTGGTGTGTGACGGATGAGGCTGTTTCTGGGGAACAGAATTTGTTATTGCAAAATTATCGATCCCGAAAGCGGTCCTTTTTTATGGATGGAAAAGCTTCCCTTCGCTTGGGCCTGAGCCTGATAGTGTCCAGACCTCGAGGCACGGTGACTGTGTCATAATTATTATTATTGAGGCTTTCGGGTGTAAGCCGTGTCTGTATTCCGACGTTTCGTGAGCATTGCAGCGCACTTCATCAAGGTTCGTGAGACAGATAGATAATGATTATAAGTGTGTCTCATGAACCCTGATGAAGTGAACTGCATTATCAGTGTATCTCACGAACCCTGATGAAGTGAGCTGCATTATCAGTGTATCTCACGAACCCTGATGAAGTGAGCTGCATATATATATATATGCATAGTAACAATAATAATGATTAGGCTTTGGGCGGTAAAAGCCTTAATCTTTGACCAGGAAAATAAATTTAACGCTAATATTATATACAGTCGCACAAAATTAATGTTTTACAACACAAATGTTTTTATTCATTTCAGAACCTGCTGATGCACACTACTTCTTATTTCAATAGTTAATTCCCGTTACAGTCTTTCCAAGGCAATGTAACCGGAAACAGATGCGAAATACGCTTAGGAAGAGATTTAAAGATTTACAATTTTTGCAACTGTTTTGTAAATGGAAGATGATAATGGCGTGTGTCTGAAGGAGGTGTATTGTTTATTCAACAGCTCGTATTCCGGTTTATGATTTTTCATGCTTATGGTTCATTGCTTACCAATCAGTGAAGGTTTCAATTGGTCAGCTGAGCGATTAAACAACCGCATTGGCAGGATACTAAGGAAGCACAACATCAGAATCATTATCACCATTATCATCGGCAGTTGTTTGCAAAGTACTTCGCTCTAAGTTCTTAGTTGAAGCTTTTTTCTCTTATTACAAGTGTAGGTGCTGCACCGAAACGATTTTCGTTGGTCGGTGCTTCTCGCTACGCTGCACGACAAATTAATGTTGTGCAGCAGATTATTATTGTTAGTAGACTCTAAGCGAAGATTTCCGTGGTTGTTTCGATATTTTCGTTTGAAAACCTAATTGAAACGCGGTTTAAACTAAATAGAAACTTTTCTCTTGTACGAAGAGCCGCGTGTGCCTTCACTTTATTGTCTCACTAACTGAGGCAACACCTTGACTCACTGTCACCTGGTGTTACCTTGATTCCGATCACTGACTGTATGTGATGGACTCTTTTTACTTTTGTATTCGCGTATATATACGATATACGGTCGGATACTGGTCTAAGATTCACACTGATTCTTTTACTGGTACTCTGTGTACTGGTCCTCGTTGTACTGCTGTTCTAAATATTTATACTTCTCAGAATGCCAAAGCAAAGCGGTAATTGGTGGATTGATTTTGGTGGGAGACGAAACTCCAAATCGTTCCGATTGGTGCGGGTGCAGCTACAACTTTTCCCAAATTTCGAAGGAAAGGGAAAGCGCGGTAGTGCGCTAGTGGGAGAAAGAGCCCAAAGGTTACGGGACCTGATTCGAGGCAGGTAGGCTACCACGAGGATTCGTGGTGTCCCGCGGTGTCGAAAACCATAAAGAAAGGCTTTATGGCAAGGTGTTAACGAGCACGAAACTAGGATGCTCTAATCCATGTCGTGAACAACCTTATTGTGTCACTGAGCGTTAATCCTCTCAATTGTGACAATGCTTGAATGTCGAACAATGTTCTCATTAGGAGAAAAGGAATACTTTGGCAATCTGAAGAAGCAGAGAAATATAATAGCATGTATATTCCGTCGGATGGACGGAACAACAAGGGTGGTGCTTCGAGTTACGTAGTCGGCACAATACAAACACCGCTGAACGCCTAGAACGTGTTTTCCTACTATAGTAGGCAAACACGGACCGTAATAACTAATTCCAGGGCTTGAAAAATAAACAAATGATTATTCGCAAAATTGTGCAAATTATTGTGTTATTAAATGGTGTTACTCGACAATTGAATATTCTGTATACGTGAAATGTAACAGTAGTAATGCTGAAAAATATTAATTCAAGTTGCATGAAACGTGGTGTTGCGTCTTGTACTTCGAACAAGCAATATATTCGAGAGTGGTGGCGCTATGCTGTCGCTGGTTCGATGGTGGGTTTGATGGATGGTGTGATGTTGATGAAGATAAAATTTTGTCTCACGTATTTCAATATTGTATTTCAAAATAATCAAGGTCTTAGTGTGGTGTGCGTGTCGATCTTTATACAAAAAAGAATAATCTGTCTGTTTGAGGGTGTTGTGTCGCTATTTATAAGAAAAGTGGATGTGTGGGAGGTGATGGTGTGCGCCAATTAGAGCGTGACTACCCTTCGGACAGTCCTCCAGGACCCGCTAGCATACCGCCCATCCTGGAAGTCCCAGTTGGCAGGGTGGTGGTACGTCGCGTTGGCGGGGGCATGAGGTCCAAGGGTAGCTCGCTCGTAATGGGACTTGAGCGGTCGGGGCGACGGGGAAGGTTTTATGGCACGGCACTAGTTGTCGGATTGTCACGAGTGGGCACCAGGAAGACATGTGGCGCGCAGAAACTTTATGTTGCTACCGCCATAAATGCTTCCTGGGCCTCGCTGACAGATTAAAAGGACTTAGTTGGCTGAAGGCAAAAAAAAAAAAAAGGAAAGGTGTGTATTCAAAATCGCATGAAAGAACGGCCGTGCCATAAACCCAATCCCTAACACGTGGAAAGAAATACGCTCGCGAGATTCAAACGGAAGAACTGAAATAAAAAACAAAGGAAATTAACGTGAATGTTAGAATTGATCGTCATGATTCCAAGTTTAGTCAAACAATGGATACTCTGTCGCAATAATGCAGCAGTTTAATAATGTAATAAACCATTCATATCGAACAGAAATACCGTGTCCAGGCAACGAAAAATTGTGTCTGAACGTAAAAACTATGGAGAGGTGTAATGTAGAAGAAAACGATCGCATCAGTGGAAGCATATTTTTCTCGTAGTGTATCGATGTAAATAACGCATTTGTGCGACGACTGTCGGACATACAGGCTTGCAGCATATTTACGATTTGATCGAGAAGCAGATTATACTCGACATTTTACGGGAAACCGATGTCGCGTTTGTCAAACGGCTTTCAAGAGTGCTCGAGTAGTTTCCGAAAATGTAAAACTCGCTGGGCAGGTGGTGTCGAACACAGCTCTTCACTTTGACGAGTTAATTTTTAGTCAGTGTTTCACGGGGTACCAAGAGCATGCCTTCGAGTACGCATTCTTCCATGACCAAAGAGAATAGATCACGCATTTGGCTAGGCAAACATTTGTTTCGCGGTTATTTTTCCCCGCGTGTTTCGTCCATTCGTTGTTTCATTTTCATTCCTTCTGAACTGTTTTTATAAATTATACATTGCCACGTTTACCACGTCGTGTTACTGCTACGAAATCATAAACAATTAAGTAACCTTTGAAATTGCTATTTAGTTTAAAGAGTGTGAGCTGATAGTTAAGTGAAAATTTGATTCGTTTATCGTATAATAAAAGCTTTTAGGAATTGTAGTATGTAACATTAAAAAGCGAGGACGAAATGATATTTCATTATAATCTTATTTGCGATAATGAAAATTTTAATTATCTCCTAAACAATTGGAACGATTCAAACCCCTGTCATGTAAGATTTAAACGTAAAACTAAGTTTTGAAAATTTCATAAAAAGTTTTAGAATTCAGTAGGACTTATTGAAGATTTTGGTAATCACTCCATTTGTCTAGCTGAACAATTCCAAAAGGGGTTCGAAAGAGCTAATGTCTTCATGAGCAATAACATACATTTACAATTAAGGGACTTTCTGGAAAAGGGCTCATAAGATAAAATAGTGAATTGAGTAAATTGTATGGCAAATGTTAGTTTAGCCTACAGATCAACTGTTCTCAATTCAACAGAAAGTGCTACTCTGCTACTTTATTGATGGAATACTCCTCAATTAGACTTACATAGCGCTCACAAGAAATAAAAGTAGTTGTGAGATACTGTGTTTTTATCTTTTAAGGAGGTACACCACCTTAAGGCAAATAGATGAAGTTTGGAAAAATTTTTCATAGGTAACTACTAAATGAAAAGTTTCAAGTTTTTCTTGGTAGCGTTGTGCAACCTGTAAGCTTTATTTTGTTTTTAAAACGTGGATACAGATCTATGCGCGATAGTATATTACATTCCTGGACAATATTCGCTATTGAGTGCATTGCGATAAGCAATAAAGGTACAAATTCCGGAAGCGTTCCAGCAGGATGTTTGCCTTATTGTTGGTAAAGTGATTCTACATTGTATGCGATGCGCATGCGAAGCATCTGTTCGCCTCCGTTCATATGTGAACTTTATTTTTTATTTCAATGTTTCCGAAATCTCTGTCACTTTGACAAGCTTATTTTGCAGATTGAAGTTCAAGCAATCCAATGGTATTTTTTCAAATTGCTCTATGGGTGGGAACAGCGTCAAATCAGCAGTTGAAGCTTTAACAGCGATTATTGTTATGTTTGCTGATAATATATAAAATCGTACATATGTACATATTTGGAAATGTAAGAATATGGTTGAGTGAAGGTAGGGACTCGGGCCGGTTTATGACCCGCAGACCTCTCGGTCTGCGGAGGAACCCGGTCCCAACGCCTGACTCCTCCACGCGCTAAGGTCTGGGTCAGTAAGGACCCAGTGGAGAACCTCGCGAGACGCGGTCCTTGCCGGGTAGAAACCCCCAACTTGCGCCAGGGTTTCCCGAAGGCAAGGGAAGGGCGTGAAAGCCGGCATATAAGGACGCGTTAGGAGCACTGTGGGCAGAAACGTAAGAATTGTAAGGATTGCAGGAGAGTAAATTGAGCCGCGTAGTCACCGACGGAATAAATATAGTTTTTTTAAAATTATCTTACGAAGCACTATTTAAACTGAAACCCCTTACAGAAAGAACATTTCTTTAGCTTTAAAATGAACCCAAGATCGAGCATTGCTTTTAAACAAAGCCGAAATATTAGGGTTAAAGTGATGATATGTAGGCTGATTTCGTCTAATTTTTCAAAACTTTAACATTGAATATTTTGGAAACCATTTAATATAGAAAGCTAACATTTTACACAGTTTCGTTTTTCAAGGGTGTCAACAAATCCTGCGAGTTTGAAAAAAATCGACGTCTATGTCGCAACTCTGTGCGATTTGACGTGGAGTGGCTCGTACGCGTTAGGAGCTTCAAGCTTAGTCGACCTGTAGAGTTCAGAGTGGAAAAGCGAGACTTGCGTTGCGTGCGATTTTGCGATCCAACGTTATTGTGCAACATCCTTTGGGTTAATAAAACCTCTTTCTGTTCATCTAATTTCTGTTTAGTTCGTGCAATATTAAGGGTACAATATGAAAAGAAAGTAGCCATCAGAAGAATGCTTCAATTTTGAGTCATACTCTTCAGTATCTAACTATTTAAGTAACTCGACAAAGAACGCAAAGTACACATTTGAGAAACGATTCGAGTGTATTACTAGTAATAAAACAAGAAGTTAAAATTGGAGGCAAATGAGGTTGTTTAAAATTTTTTATTTATAGTAGGATGCTCTGCACTGTCGTGTAATGAAAATGATTTTATAATAAAATAAGAAGACCGTTAAAATTTAGTATAGACAATTTGCATGTCAACATAGGGCAACAGTAAACTGTAGGAAAGCGGACTACATGTAGAGCAAAGAAAGCGTGCCTTTCCGTTTTTAAAGGTTTGGAACTGACGGTGATAGTTTGATTTCTATTTCTTGCGGAAGGAGAGGATCACTTTCTGTATAATTACGTGGCCGGCGATCCGTAACGAGTTGCTTTAAATGCATGCTGAACCCCGCTATACTCTTTATACGTAGTTTTAATTATTCATTCCAACTGGTAACGATTTCTGTACCGTTGTCCGTCTAAAGTACATTTAATTTCGTTTAACTTGGTAAATTCATGCAAACGAGAATTCAACTTTTACTGCGTCTAAGGTCGATCAATCGATTCTTTCCTTTCTTTAAAAAAAATACTTTCTTTACTTACTTTCCTTAGTTTTGAAGCTTCATAATGTGATAGTGTATGTTAAGACGAGTCCAACGAGGTACGAACAAAGTTATTTCCTTTGATAAAACAGACACGCGACAGTGAGGAACGTGAGGTGGTCCGGCTCCCGGATTTTCGCAATTATACGATCGTCTATGAAGTCAGTTCGATAGAGCATTTGAAAGAGTGAAGGCGTTTCCTCTGAGTCGAAGAATAAACAGAATATTAGCAGTTACAAAGACTATTTTATTTCAATAACCCATTTTTTTAGGGTGTACTCGAGCCCTGAATATTTCACTACGTGCCGTCTGTAGTTATCTTGAAGGACCACCCAAAGGTTGATAACGGCTTTGGGACCGTAGTAACGAGTGACGCTTCTGACTGTCTTGTCTCTATGATCTCTCTCTTCTGTTACTCTTTTAAGGACCCCTGTCCGGTCCCAGCACTCCCGTTTCCCTTTCCTCGTCTCCTCCCTTCCATTGGTAGGGTCCATTATACCACTAGTAGGAGCTAACTGAATTTGTTAGATTTGTTGTTTATTATTGTTTCGTTCAAGCGATTACTTAACTCTACTTCTTCATATTCGTGTTCCAAATCTCCATATCGGTAACCTCTACTGCATTTTTAAAAATAAAAAACAATATAAAAACAAACACTAGGAGAGTTGGAGAGGGTGTGGTTATGGTTGTGTTTTTCCTGTTACGCGTGATTGGCGGAATATTAGAAAATTTGGTTGACGGAAGGTGGGAGTTGCAGGAAATGGATTTGAGGAAGGGAGCGATGCGTTGGCGAGTGTCGTAGGCAATAAGGTCATAAAGCTGGTAGATCTGGTGAACATACTTTTGAAGGTTTAAAGTGAAATTCAACGAGACTGTTCTGGGGGTGCTGCGACATCGGTTGGCCTTATGGGTTTATTGCTGCTACGTGTCTAATTGTAAGGTTCGTGGGAAAAACCGGAAAAGGAAAACCGAATATTTCTGATTTCATGATGGGTTATATCCACATAGGCCCACCTTCTCTAACACAATCGTAGAAATAGGGCACACGTATTGTCACTATTGGCCGATACAATACATAGCGAATCGGATCATACAGCACCGCATGACAGGAGAGAGTCTGACGGTGCGAGCTAAGTACCCTTCTTGTTCCTGAACCGTGCCGCTGGATATCTTTCCAGCTCTGTGCGGTACAAGATTTGAACTACACGATAGGAAGCATTTTCGAAAAAATTTGGGTTACTTTCTTTGTTTACATAAAATTATTGACAAATAAAGTTACTTTGTAATGTAACAGCCTGTATTATTTTTATAAATGTGAATACGTCGTGCTTTATGTAACAGAAATACATATGTACCTACGTATTCAAAAATGTTTCAAAGAGAAAAAGATAAACTATAATGACGTCGACAACGAACGTATGCAGGTATCTTTCGTTGAAAGAGTAAAGATAATTTTAACAGCTAGCTTGATTCAAGAGGAGGAGGATGTTCTCGTATAAGATAAACGAAATGCGGAAAAAAGAAAATCCTTGGAGGAATTCGCAGCGAATCAAGCGTCACCTTAATTAATCTTACTTTATTCCACTTACTCTCTTTCTTGTCAGCCCTTTACTCTATCAGAAGAGCCGACCTACATTGCATCCTCGGTGCAATTGCAACAGAAGCCTCGTTGTGCGAGGCTACAGTGCCTCTTTCAAAACCTTCTACCTACACCTGGTCTCTGCTCGAGTGTTCTCGAACTAGGAACCACGAACATAATGCAACACATCTGCCTCTTCCTCTTAATTATGTTGTAGTTATACGCGCGCTTATCGTTCCCTGAAATCTGTCTGAATCCCGTTTGTCAATAGGTTCTTCAACGAGAGATCATTCGACACACACGATTCTATGTGGAGATCTTTTAACAGGTTAATGGCTCTTTGATGTTTGGTATTGCTCAGGCTTTGTTTTCGTTGTCCAAACAGAACAGATAAATACTCGTGTCTGAGAAAAAATGTTACGCTTACAAATATGGAAATAATTACGAAAATAATGAAGAAATTCAACTTAAAACATGATTGTCGTGTTATCATTAAAAGATCGACTGTTCGTGCAAGAATGACATTCAAATTATTAGGCTGTCCGGAAATAAATTGCGGTTTCTGCACATGAGATTTAAAGACGTGTAGTTTTTCTTAGAATGAATTTACTTAATCGAAATAATTTCCATTAGATTCTATACACTTTTTCCAACGTTTTACAAGAGTTCCTATTCCATTACAATAAAAATCAGGAGTTCTAGAATTAATAAATTCCACGAAGGTATTTACAGCATCCTCTTTATTGCCGAAGATTTCTTCTCGCAAAAAAGTTATCGAAATGTTTAAAAAAATGGTAATCTCTAGGGGATAAGTCTGGGGAATAAGGAGGGTGTTTTAATGTTTCACAACCCAATTCGTGTATCTTCCGAATCGTGAATTGTGATACGTGCGGGCGGGCGTTATCGTGTAGGAGAATTGGCCCCTTACGATTTACCAAAATTGGTTGTTCAACAAATAACATTTTATGCGTTATAATCATCAGTTGTGCTTTCGCCGAATACGTGATTGATATTGCGGGCAGTTTCCGCGGCTGTACGTCCTAATTTAAATTCATATAAAAATATGGTACGACTTGCTTCTTGTCCATTGTTACGTTTTTAAGTTATACTCAGACCGTTCAAATGGTATATTACTTGATAAACATAAATTTAAAATATATAGTAATATAAAAGCCCTAAATATGACATAACAGAAAACCGCAATTTATTTCCGGACAAGCTAATATATTTTGGAGAAAATGAATTTTGGAATTCAATTGTCGAAACAAAACCAAAACAAAGTAATGGGTCGTTAAAGGTAGCTATTAACTTTAAATCATGGTTCTTGTATGTTGTTTCGTAAGGATTCAATTAACACAATAAAATCGGTTCGATTGTATTCTGGAAAATATAAAGTTCATTGCATGTTCATGTAAAACATTTCTTGTTGTTCCTTTCTATTATTATTTATGACTTCAATATTACATACAATTAGAATGTAGAATGTATGTAAGGAATTTTATACCTTAATTAACATTTAAAAATTTAATTCGTATTTTTTC
This sequence comes from Habropoda laboriosa, assembly GCF_001263275.1. Classification (NCBI taxonomy): domain Eukaryota; kingdom Metazoa; phylum Arthropoda; class Insecta; order Hymenoptera; family Apidae; genus Habropoda; species Habropoda laboriosa. Next base: position 1,549,909 of record NW_017100263.1, on the reverse strand, counting down.
CTACTAACATTTGTGGGATGCGATAGTATAATGTTCGGAAAATTAATACGTTCATACGGAGGATAAGTTGATAAGTTCCTATCGTGTGAGATAAGGAATGTTGTATTTATTAACTAATAAACCTGTGATCTTCGATTACTTGGCTGCAGATTAATCATATACTGTACGATTAATCTAATTTTCCTTTACTGCCTTAAAACTATCAATTATCTACTGTCTCTGCTACTTCGCTTCGACGTGTAATATTTTTAAAGATGGCTTGATTTCTGTTCCAGTCATACTACATAAGCTGCAGACAATTGTATAAGAAATAAAATTTATAGTTGTTATTGTCCTTCTGAGACAATGGTTACATTTGGAATATCTCTCCACAGAATTTTAGAAGATGAAATTCCTCTGCGTGAGAGGTTCTGGCTACGTTGTAGGAAAAATCTGTAAAAGGACTGCTCGAAAACATTTTGCACTTTTCTTACGATCGAAGAATGCCATGAAAAAGATTTCTACGGAAAGATTGCAATTTCACTGGGACGTCTTCTGTGCTATATATTTTGGTTCGTGAAAAACCTGTTGTAAAGTTTCTCTCTGGCAAATACCAGAAGGAAAACGATTCCGCTAAGCCTCGTGATCGGAAGGCTACATAGAACGCAGAAATTCGATCGAATTTCTATTTCACAATTTGACAATTTGGAAAAGCAAAAATTCACCCATGTATTTTCCTACGAAAACTGTATTCGCGTTTTATTTTTCTCAATTTTGCTGTGAGAGCAATCTCCAACTTAGACGAAATTACGCGTAGCACATTGTGATAGTAACGAAAGATGTAAAATAGTATTTCCAGATAACCGTCTGTACATTAACAATTCAAATTAATTAACGTTTTCATTCATATAGAGCACGTACTTTTCGAACTTTTGGAAACAGTTACTTGTTGCGTAAAATGACTCCTTTTCTATCCTAAAAAGGTTGACGTCATGTTCTTGGCAGGAGAGGTTTAACAAAATTTTTTAATTACGGAAAAACTATTGTGATTAATAATAAATCTGTGTAATGTTATCTTAACATTAGAATAATATTCGACTGCGCTCTACCTTATAACATGCTTCGTGCGGCCGTGCACCTCATTGCTCTACACACGCACCGGAAGTGAGAAGAGAGAAAAAGCAGCAAGGCATGGCGGGGCATGCAAATAATATAATCTTATCTAACTAAAAAACGCGCGGATTGTTTGAATATTATTGTTTACTCTCTCGCTAGTAAGAACTGTTGTGCTTCCATTTAAAGAAATCGATTTCACATGCGGTAATGTGCCTAAATCCAGGTTTTAAGGGTTGCGAATAATATAGTCGTTCATATTTTTTTCTTTTTGTATTCTATTGTTAACATGTTAGGAACCCAACAGTCGAAGATTTTACAGTGTAGTAATTTTTTAATTAAAATGTCAGGATTTTGGGATGCTGAACATTTTTTCAAGTTCTCTGCACTTCAATTTCTGGTCTGTTTTCACCAGATCGTCGATTCGTTATTGGTGTTAGGGATCTTCCTGGCTGATTAAAATATTGACACCATACAAAAACTTACTTACGAGACATGGTATTTCCAACTTCGTCTTCAACATGGTCTTTGTAAACTTCGCTAACTGATGTTTGTTTCGTTAATAATTGAGGAATGACAGCGGTTACACTGTAACAATGTCTAGACAAAATTCGAAAACGTAATAGCAATAAACGATATATGTTCGAAAGTAAAAGAAATAAGCTGCATGCAGTGTGAGTTTGACATTTGAATGTTCACTCTTCCTGGAATTTTTGGACTGTGGAGGTAATTATGAATTAGTTGAAGGAAGTGCATTGGAAAGTTGAGGATTTTTAGTTTTGGTAACAGTTCTTCTCGTTGGATGAATTATAAGAACGAGCTCTTTTTTCGTTTTGTTGCTGTGTGTTTGTTACTAATTTAACTAATAAATCATTTTAGTTATTCAAATAATTTGATATATGATAGAGTCTTTAGAGTTTTCGGTATTAATAGCGAGCCACTTTTATCTATAGACGCTTATATTTCGAAAACTACGTTTAATTGGAAAACTTAATTTAAAAGAGATGAAGGGAGCACTAAAGCGTGCAGGTGTTAATTCGGTTAGTCGAGGCATTAAAGTCATTTGAAGTTCAATTAAATTTTTTTAAATGGCACGCGGTATACTTTCTCTATAGAATGATAGAGCGTAACAGGATGAATTCAGGGACCCCATATGTTACATGATTTTGTTGAGAAATGTGAAAATACAACGGCGAAATGTAATAGGTTAGACCAGATTGTAACACTAGTAACCAGCAGGAAATTACTGTGAGGTTATAAAAATGATAACAAATGCATAGCTTTATTATGATGATTTCTTACAGGTCGTTGTCCTTAACCCTCTAACTCCAATTCTAAAAGTCTCCCATGCGTGACAGATTCTCGATATTTATACGAATTTTGTCTTCACGGTGAATCCAATAAGCCAATAAGCGATTACGCCCGTCACGATTGGAGCGGCGGTACCGAACAATCGAAATTTGGCAATTCTCTTTCTCTCACACTCATACTTCACACGCACACTACATGAACGTTAGAAGAAAAATGTTACGAGTATTCGTAAGTTTGTATCCGCAACATTGTAGTAAGATTAAAGTGAAATGTTTTTCATAGCCTGTAATATGAATATTACTGCAATATTACTAATGCAGTAACAAAAATTACTTGATTATAAATATATGTGTTATTATCTTAATCCACAATACAATGCACGCATAAATAGTGAATACATATTTATTCGAGTCGTAACTCTCAGAGAGTTGAGCGATACCCTCGAGAGCAACTCGCGATAGTTTTACTCTCAAAAGGACAGTGTAACGATTTGAATTTAAAAGAGGCGCGTCTTTTTACCGTGATCGGCGTGCGTCCACCGAGCAACGATCGCGCATGCGTCCACCGAGTGACGATCGCGCATGCGTCGAGCGAAAAAAAGTATGGCGTATTGTATTGTATTAAGACCAAGTGCGTGGCGTTTGTTCTCGGTTTTGCCAATAAAAGTAATATAAAATCAGAAAATTCTTTTCCCGCTAACTCTTTTCTGTGCGCGAACAGTGTTCGTGAGTGTTTACGAGGCTGTCGAATGAGTGCCTCGACGAACGACAAACGTCGCTTATACTGTGCGATTATAGTCTTGTAGGGAATACAGTGCTCGCTCGAAGAACGCGTTTTACGCGATTATACGCGATATTTTTTTGAAAAATTTTGACGTTCATTTCGAATCAATTTACATATTTATCATATATTCACAATTTTCTCTGTTACGATATTCTACATCCTTTGGATTCCATAACACCGATTTTTCTTCAACGAAGTGTGAGTGATTAAATCGGTAATTTCATTTCTCGATCAATCTTTTTTTCCTGTTAGTTTTTTATTCGCACGAGAGTATTCTCAAGAATACGAAACTGATTCGTGTTAACAAAACTATTGTCCGACAGCAATATGATTACGTATCCATTCCAGAGCAGGTCGCAACACGTTTACTCTCAGACAGTTGAGCTGTGCTCTCGGACAGTCAATCTCAGGCGTAGTGTCCATTCGTGAGAAATACTCTCGAGAGCAACTCGCGATAGTTTTACTTCCAAATTGGCACGTAGCTTCGTGTTTACTTCGATATACATAGTACAGACAACGACTCTGGCTCGAGTTTCTTATGTTCGGCTCGAATTTCTTATGTTTCGCTCGAATTTCTTATGTTTCGCTAGAAAAAAACATCGCGAGCCTCGCGCAATGTTTGGCACGTGAGGTTGACTAGGCCCAAGTACATACTTGAGGGTCACTAACACGTCTAGGATTTTTCCCAGAAATGCTTCGTGTAACAGGGAGCAGAAATCGGGAAGATCGTCACGTACGCAGTTAGTGCTTACGGGCCTACCGAACGAGTGCGTCGGCGAACGACGTTTGTACCGTGCTATCATAGTTTGTATAAAATTCAGTGCTCCGTCGAATAAAGCGGTTTCAATTGTGCGTGGATTTCCCATCAATATACGTACTTAGCATATTCGTTCGTGTTAATTAAGTGCCGCTGCATACAAGAAGCTAGTGCACCGAATTCAAGTACACAACGAACGGCTCAGCTTGGGAGAAAAATGAAACGAGAAGCGTGTGTCTGTGAGCTGCACAGCTACAGTTTCACGGTATGTGTATGCGTGAATAATATGTATGTATATATACGTACACAATCGAATGACTGAGTTAATTGAAAATAGAGGAAAGCCTACGTATAGCTAATTAGATCAATTACTGCTACAATTTCTTTTTATCGTATCCTAAGTTTATTTTTCTTGTAATAAGATGTATTATAGCTATGAAACAACAAGAAATTAGTTTTTTTACTGTTGTCTCCCCGAGACATATACATATTCTATCCTTTTCTGAAAATACACTGTCTCTTAGTAAACAACTAAGTCTTTACACACGAGCTTCTTCGTTTGTTATTATTCTAACGACAATATACGACAATTGACACGCAGTGCAGATGATCAGACTTAAGTTTTCCGTAGTTCGACAAAACACTGTATACATATACATATATGTATAGCCTATTAATCGGCTTTTTGCCGTCAACGCTTACCGACCGGTAGCCTATTAATCCATTTTTTCTTTTTGCCGACGCTTACCGACCGATAACCTATTAACCGGTCAAAGTTTGATTTAACATTTCTGCAGGTATAAGAAAAAGCGCGTATACTCCCGCGCGATAGTCGAGAGTCTAAACAGATCCGGTGTCACCGATGTATTTGTGGCCGAGTGATCGGTCGAAAGTGCGTAGAATGTTCAACCGCTACCGGTCGGTAAAGTGGGAACATAAATTTGATAACAGCAAAAGTAATTAAAAAGATAAGAAGGCGATGGGTCAAAAAAGACTCGAAGACCGTACTAGGGTATTGCTGCTTATTTACATGAACATTATTCAGTTCTTGCGACAAGTGATAGTAGATTTTACCAATAGTTATATTCCATCGTTTTTTGGACAGCTTTTGTAAATAAGACGCAGAATTGTAATAGCTTTCCATCTGTCGCTGCATAATTGATACGGGAGCCATGCGCTGTGAATACACACCTCCCTCATCTTTTTCCACAGCGATAATTTTCGATTTGCTGACACATTTCTAGCACCTATTTTAACACTGTTCTCCCTTTTCGTGCATCATTTACATTGCCGTGACAAATGTGCCTTTCCAAAATTTATCTGGTACCAGTGTTGAGCAAAAGTTTCGAATAAAGGAGATGAATAAATTTTTTTTTTTAATGAATTTTATTTAAATTCAGTTAAGCATCGCTCTTTTTCCAAACATCTTGTCGTAAATCTTATGGGAGCAAGGTAAAGTAACTATAGCAGTGTAGAAATAAAGTCTCTCAACTGGAGCTAAAGAAGAGGGCATCGTCGTGATGAACTTTATGAACGAATGAACGAGTAGCGAATAAAATTTTGTTCCCTATTCGAATAACGCTCGACACTGTCGTAATTTTCTCAAACGCTTCTTGGTGTATCCGTTTACCTAAAAAATGCTATAATCTTACGAGTCGTACAATTTTGTAAACGTTCAACGAATGTTCTTTATTAAATATATTTCCAAAAGAGGTTTTGCAAATGTAATTCTTTGTGACTATTTATGGTAGAAGAATTCAATAATTAAAATGTTTCTAAATCATGCATCTACATATAGGGGAAGTTCCCTTGACGTCGGACGGCACCTAATATCGGACATTAGTTATATCTGCAATAATTGAAGCGCTACCGAGCCGTTCTTCTGCGTATCTCCTAGAGGAGACAAAAGGAATAAAAATAAGCGTTTTCTACGCGTTTCAGTCGCGTGTGCACAGGTAGAGAGATTTATTTAAGAAAAACCTTAAGCGTCCACCGCTAGGGGGAACTCCACCTATTAATGGTAATGTGTTACAATGTTGAAAAAGAATCCAATAGATTGGATGGCGTGCTCATCTCCTAGAGGAGACAAAAGGAATAAAAATAAGCGTTTTCTACGCGTTTCAGTCGCGTGTGCATAGGTAGAGAGATTTATTTAAGAAAAACCTTAAGCGTCCACCGCTAGGGGGAACTCCTCCTATTAACGGTAATGTGTTACAATGTTGAAAAAGAATCCAATAGATTGGATGGCGTGCTTAAGTACATATATCGAGAATCGCTCGAATTCACATAGAAATAGGAATCCGGTGTTAGAATATCGCAAGACGGAGAACATAGATCAAAATTGTAGTAGCTTTTAATTGGTACGCGTCGCGGTTCGCATATGGTCGATGCCCGTTTCGTTCCCTTTTGATAACGAACAGTTATTGGCGATAGTCCGAGAGACGCCCCTCGCAGGACGCCCGCTTAAATATACCGGGTGTCTCGAGTGGTCGACGTATACCATCGAACAGGATACAATAGGCTCTCTCATTCGCCCCTGCTGCTGGCTTGTGGTTCTTTGTGCAAAAAAAAAAAAAAAGCAGGCTAAATGCACCGTTGCATCCGACCTTATGCATACCTACAAAGCATCGACTTTTTTCCTTTTTACTCCTCTGCGGCAATTTTCTCGGTTTAATTTGTCGTGTGGGAAGATACGTGCTTGTTTGGTCAATTGAGTTTTCGAAATCCTGGATTCTCCTGTGGAATTTGTAATCGGCCAAGGGTGGAAACAATTTACTGATCGTTGCGTTCTACGACAGTGACATGTTTCTTTTATCGCTATATCGTGTAACGTATTTTTTATTTAATGTATAAAATGTAACAAATGTATAATAACAAATTCTTATTTTCACGAATAAGGTCGAATAGTCATACTGTACCGCTTTGTTTTTTCGTTATTCATGCTGTCATTTTTATAAATCGTTTCTAGCAGAATGAATGGAAATATATTAAAAAATACGGAACGAATACAATGGACGAAATAAGCCGGCACTTTAATCGCAATATTTCCACTCTGTTTAAAGATTTAAACGCTTCGATTGTGCGCTCGTTTTAAAGTTAAAGATAATAAATATTTGTTCGAAATTTGTACATAAAATTTAATTTATCATTAACATCTGATTAAATCTGATTTCGTGCTATTCCCACTACGGTTGTTACAAAAATGTATTTGAATATTCGAATAACATTATCTATTACATTATCAAAATTTTGTTACATTAAAACTGTCGTCACCATTGTCATCACTTTGTGTTCCCAATTCGGTCCTTTTATAGTTTGTATCTGTAACGTGGTACAAATATACAAACTCAATGGGGAATTGAAGAACTTACAAACATTTCAAGAAAACTGTGTAAATACAGGGTGGTCCACGCAACGTGTGCACCGTTATAACTTCCAAAATATGCGTTGCACGAAAGAATGTTATATACAAAAGTTACATGGTTTAAAAGGGTACACTATGTAGTGCGTTAATTTTTTTTATTTCTTTATCTGAAATAAAATCACGAGGCATGAATGAAAACTATAAAAATGTAAATTACTATCGTTATTAGTACAATGGTAAGGCATAAAGTTAGGTTAGGTTCCTGTCTTGTTAACCATCAGTTAATTTGAGTAGTGATAACTTACAAAACTTTGTGCATTCTCATGTCCTATTTACAAAAAAGTAATAAATTGAATACTAAGCGAGTGAAATTGATAAATTTATGGAAAATATTACGGGAAAACGTTCTGTCAAAAATCATTACAAAACCGCAATAATATACTCTTGCACTATGTGATGAAATTCTCAAAAATTATGAAAAACTTAGTATATGACAAAAAAAGAAAAGAATAGCTAAAGAGTCTTTGAAGACATCATTTGTTAAGCTAAAATAGTTCCTTTGTTTCCACGTTTTCTCTATTCCAGCGACTGAAGAACGAAATTGTTAAAAATTTAATGCAGAAATAGTTGAACGATAAAAGCAGGTTGAACAAAAGTTAACGGAGATGTGTTTTTCAAAATCCTGTACCCCGTAATAACTCGACTACGAATCTTGGTGCGCATGCGTGAGGCTTCTGCCCCCCCACCAGCAGTCCAAGTACACAGAGTCAGCGTCGAAACGGTCTAGCTTCGTCTCAGTATTCGGCCGCGTCTTGTTTCGTGAATGTTGTGCTTCCATTCTCGTTGCAATTTCCCTCCTTTTACCCCGGTGGTAACGAGAGTTCTCTTACGCCGTGAAGTCTGTGAATCAAGCTTTCAAGAACACCATGGACCAATGTCATATCGTTGAACGACACATGGCAAGTTTTACGTTCGAGTTCATTTTTCATCCGCTATGTTTTCAGTTTCACCATTTGAATAATTCAGATCGTTGATTGTTGAAAACAATTCGCGCGGATTTGTAAATTACTGGCCAACTTTGCACGGGCATTCGATACGACGAGTAAAGTTTTCAAGGAGACTATAATGTTAGAGAGCACAATAGACCCACTGTGGTTCAATTCCGATCAACGGCAGATTACGTTGGTATTTACGTGTTTGTAGTCATAACTGAATCAATTCACGGCGGTGTTGTTGCTTTGGGTGAAGTTTCTAATTTCACTAAGATAAGAGGCATGTGGCTGTGAAACGTTTTTTTTTATGATGCATAACCAATATTATTGTCATTTCTACCGAATGTAAATTTCTTCAAGTATATTCGAAACGAATAATTTTGTCAATAATATTCAACTAAAACTGTGTTAACGACAATATTGTTTTCACAAATTTTGGATAAAGTTACTTCGTTGATGGAATTTCAAGGGGATAAACACTATTTTGTAAATGAAAAATTAAGAATTATTCGTATTACACGTACTCATTGAAACGTACTTTTGAAAACAGTCTTCTGAAGTGGCGGATAATCACTTGCACCTGTAAGTTATAATGCGAATAGTTATTTACATTTTCTCTCTCTAAAGGTTGTCGTTTCTTTCGGATATGTCTGATCGTTCATTTTTTTAGTGTTATGCAATAAGCTTGTTAACTTACTACAAAATTTTAAACAGGTTTTAGTTAAATAAAAAGTAGGTAATCAAAATATTAATTTGGTGTTGACATTGCAATTAAATGTTAATGGAATTACGTATTACCATTTGTGGGTTTATCTTCTCAGTGATACGAATATGATCCAGTTCTGACATTGCTAAAGTACCCAGCAGAATTTCGAAATTCACAGAAGCTGACAGATATGTTTTTTAAATATTTCAATTTTAATACCAGAAATTAATTTATTTAATGGAGTGAAATAATTAAATTCCGCAGGATTATTTTCATTTAATTGTCACGGATTATGACACAAGAAAATAAAATTTCGTTTTAATTATAAAAAATTAATGAAGTTATTACCTGCACAGTTTCTCAGTTTTGTCGAGCATTAAAACAACGAAGAGTAGTTAAAATTATCAACAGTTGGTAAAAGCTCTATGCGTTTTAAAACATTTTGTAAAGTAACAAATATTAATCCGCTAGCATGAGTAAGTTATAGGTAACGCGTTAGCTATTAAAATAAACATAAAGCTGTTAAAAATCTTTGAAATTTTGTACGAATTTTCCATAGTTTTATGTTACCATTATGTCTGCAAAGGTGCATTCGCAGAATCTTTCTAGGATAAATAAATTTAATTTATGGAAATATTGTCTATTTTCATTATAAATTACAATAACTGTTACTTTCATCTTCGAACATCTGAATTGCGTTAAGGGGATATTCTAGTCTAAACTTTTCAAAACCTTGATTTTTTTTTTTTACGTTTTCTTAAAGTTTAATTTTTGAAATTATGTCTGCGGAAGTATTTGCCCGAATTCGTAAAAATAACGAAGTTATAGATATTTAAAGTACACTGCACGCAGCCCGCTGCGTGCGACACACAATATCCATCGACGTACAAGCAGCTCTTAGCGATAAAATTTTGTAAGTAATTAAACCGATCTACGAACATTCATCTGCAGAACAATTGTTGAAGAGCAGATTAGCCGCGGAAACACAAAATAACAACGAATCGTTAAATTCGTTGATTTAAATTTTCGCTCCAAAACATATATTACCTACACATTCAGGAGCAGCAGCCGTCGAAATCGCCACGTTCTCAGCCGTCGGTGTATTCAACGAGAGATTTTCATCAATTCTGCGTGTTTTTTCTGTATTGGAAGTGACTATTGGTCAGCAAGCAGAGGTGTACATAAATTCCCGATATGAGAGTCAGTCGACTGAAGTTGCCAAGAAGGCTAAAAAAAAAATCAGCTGAGCAGGAGCTTTTAAACAAGAGAAAAGTCCTCTGTGTGGTCCAGGGCTGACAGATTAGTCTAAAGTATAACCATTTTCATTTAGCCGGTACGAGAAACTTTAATTGTGTTTTTCTCGGAACCGTATCTTCTGAACTGGCTGACACGATATTTCAAATTCTAGTCGATTGATTGACTCCAAATTTGACATGCACATTCAGTAGATGTGCCGTTATCACAGGAATCAGAAACATCAAAAAATTCCTACCTTTTCATTACGTTATAAGCCCATAAAACACGAAAAGAATGGGAAAAATCAGCTATCAAAATTCAAAGTACTCCCATTTTTTAAATTTGCAATATGTTTTTGTTATCCTGGGTCATATCATAGACACGTTAACCCTCTATGGGCCCGTGTAACTTTCAAGTCACATACTAATATATCGATATTTTATTAAACAATTGAACTTTTTTCCACAAGATGGCGTAAACGCCTTGTTGCACAATGTCTCCTTATTAACCAGTAACTTTCTTGATAGCCGTTGTTACTTCAAAGTCACAATATGTATTCGTTATAATAAAATTGTTTAAACTGCTGATTTCATTGTTATACTGTATTTATAGGACGATATTTCTTAATTTTACGTTACATACATTTTTTTATAGTCGAGAAAAAAATTCGGCCCATAGAGGGTTAATTGTAATCACGAATCTTTTCGACTTTTTTGTTTTGAATAAGTAGAATGGCTGGAATCACGTCAGACAGAAAGACACCTTTTCTTAACAGGACCGTACTGAATGACTTATGATTCAGTCAATTTTGATTATTTTCACTTTAAAAAAATGGTGAATATTACTAGAACGTGAATAAATACGTGTGCAAAAGGTCGATAATGAAAAGTCTTATAGTTTCTTTGTAAAAAAAAATCTCAAAAAGGACCGAAAAACTGGGACTCTAGACTAAAATACCGCCTTAAATCTTGAAACGTTTAAAACTTGCAAAGAAATCTGTGAAATATTATATTGCAAACCTATCATTTTCTGTGTAAAACAGTAACTTTTTCAAAGTAGCAAATATCACGTTTACTTGGCGAAATTACGTAAATTGTGAAGTTTCTATATTTTGTAAGAACTTGCGATGTGCGAAGGAAAAATGTTGCATTTGAAACGTATGCGTAAACGGAGGCCAGTGATGTGCTTAAGAAACCATCGAAAGACTTTCAGTGCGTATACATCGCGTAGTTTTGAATTTTTTGCTTGACGAAAAGATCGTTTCGTTATGGGAAACGAAATATGTCGTACGACTTCTGCCTCTTTGATACAATCGACGATCCACTCGAACGAGATTGGTTTCTCTTTCCACGTCTTTAAAAGGGGTGGCAGGAGCAATCAAGAGAACGCGGTTCGACCTTCCCTCCCCTGTTTCAGATCCTGTGCTCAACTTTTCACTGCTAAATCTTCACCGTCGCGACTCGGTGACAAAACTTGCGACAAAAGTTCGATGGTACTTGAAGAGAATACTTTTTCAGTTTTCTATGTTTTCTTTTGCCCGAATCGAACACAATCTTTCGAGATACGACGAGTTAGATTATAATATATAAAGTAGAAGTCAAAGTTTTTGTTTTCAACGTTCCTGTTAGAAGTGCTACTATAAAACAATCATTCGTTAAGCTTACCATTCTGTTTGCTTAAAGTTATTTGCAATCGTGACAGTAAAATTACTTCTGTGAAACGCGATGTTCTGCTGAATAAAGTCAGTAGGGTCTTGTATTGTATTTTATCTAATAGTTCTACAGGGATTATACGACTTTCTTATATTTATTATCATGAAATTCATAAATATTCAAAAATAATGGCACTTATATTAAAATTTTGCTAATGAGCGTTTGAAACGTTGCATTTAAGGTTTTGCATGCTTCGTGTGTTTTCGAATCTGATTATATACACCGTTATTTGACAATTTCTTTCATAAAAAGAATTCCTTTCCCAAATATTAGTAATATACAAATGTGCTTAAATTATTTTTTATTAACATACGCTGCGTTTTGTCATCTTTTTAAAATGTACAAAACTGCGCAACATTTTATCACTAAATTTGTCGCGTTAACTCCGGAATGAAAACACACCATAACGAGGTAAATACATGATTAACGAAACGTTTGTCGGTGCTTAAAAAAATAAGAAATTGTTTGATCATTTACCACCTCGAGTAATTCATTTCACATGGATTTCACGTAACCACTATCTGTAGTTTTATCTGTTTCCCCGGAAGACCTTTTTTTCTGGCGTCTCTCCAGGGCCGAATAAAAATGTTCTACCCGTGTGCGTTACTCATCCTTTTCACTTTTATGCTCTCTAACTGACACGTATACGCCCAATGCCCTCCTGTATAAACTTTCCATGGGTTTTTTCACTGGGTGTGTCTTAATTTTCTAATGAACAAGCAAGGGTTTGTGACCTAGCAATCGCAATCCTGTTACAGTGTTACGATTGCCGTTGAAACGAACGTAAAAATACATCTAGGAAACGACCATGATCAAACTTTTCTCTGATTCTGCCGACTCAGCCCTGACGAAACTTTTCTGCAATGTGGTACACATGTTGTAAAGAGTGCGAACTTCCTAGAAAAGAAATTTTGTTCGCAATTGTTTGTGTTTCAGCGTACAAGTCTTTTTCGAACTTACACTTTTACAATCATTTTTTTACGAATATTTTGCCTCGCAGCATTAAGGTATATTTATTTCTAGAATGTAATATACTACCGAAGCTTGTTTAGTTACTAGTTCCTATAGCCGGAGTTAAATGTATCGGCCGATCACGTGGTTTTTCTCTTCTGCTGCTTCTCGGTTTTAGTCTTACCCTTCGGCAGTTGACAACCGTCCCATAAAATCTTTCTGTTCCGTCCTTAAACTACGCTTGGTGTGCTACGTCACATGTACACACCGTGTATACGCACTTAACAAACGTCCGTAAATAAAACGGCACACGTGAATAGGTGCAGCACTTGAAAGGGATACCGTGCGCGTTACAAGAACCACCCAATTGCAAAAATATCAATTTCTGTCGCTATGATAATGATACCAGTGGATTGGTGAGATTCTCCCGATGAAAATGAGTGTAAATACGACATAATTACATAAATCCCGCTGAACTTAATACCAATCAGTTTAAATTACCCTTAAACATTGTCGTACGTCTCGTTTTCATTAAGCGGGATATTCAAGTTGATTACTGAAAAACTGATCTGATTTATGTCGTGTTTAAAATTATTTTCATCGAGAGAATCTCATCAATTCATAGGATGAAACGTAGAGGAACTGGATAATTGATTGCAACGCATGCCGTATCCCTTTCGACCCTTCAACTTGCTTGACGTAAGTGCTACGTCTATCTCGGCAAAATCTATTGAAAGAGAAGGACAGACGGAAGAGGTGTTAATACCTTTATGAGATATGAGACGAGGAGAAATACGCCCATGCGCCTATGACGTTTATCTATTGAACCACTACATATACAAATCTAATTTAGTAGGGTTCGTCGATGTGGAAAAACGGTGGTGGAGAAATCCACGTGACTGGCCAATACATTTGGCCCCAACTATAGCAGCGGGTAGATCCAATTTAACCCTTTTGCTGCGGCAGTGTTGGCCAGTACGCTGCCACTGTATGGGGCAGTCAAGACACGAGCGTACACTTTACCGACAGAGCTTAACATTATTATTTTTTTTTCGTTATTTTCACAATTCTTAAGACAGTACAACGAAACAATTCGATAAAAGTAAATCGGTTACACTAGAGATATCAAGCTGTGCTATGTTCGAAATTTTTATAGGTGACTATAGTCACCGGTAGGAGGATATAGCGAGCGCTCGACTCCTAGCATGATAAATTGAATCTGGTGAAAATTAAACGGCTAGAAAATTGTTAGTAGAGAATTAATGACATGCAAAGATAAATACAATTTAATTAACTAAACATTGATAAGTTTCTTTTTTTTTTAAATATTGCTATCGTTTATTGATATCGTCGTTTCCAGTGCGCAGTGCTATTGAACCTTGAATATATTTGTACAAAGAATGGAACTGCCTTTATCTCATGCAACCTGAAGTTTTTTAATGTAGCGTTGTCCGCAAATGGAGTTCCTTAGGTGGCTTCTTCTCCTTCTATACTATCCCAGAATTCGCGAATATTCGCTTCTTCGTGGTCATTTTTGGTGCTGCGATCGAAAGGAAAAAGGTCGACTACCACCTTGTGAGCTTCTCGCAAGTTTGTACGGCTGCCACGCAACTGCTTCGACTGTCTTCACGTGCATTTGTCAATTCACGCATCGTGAGAATGTTTTGTGCTGGTGGCAACTTGGCACGACTCGAAGAAAGACGAGCTTGGTCCGTGTATGCTCCGTCTTACATTTCCCCTGAAAAACCTTGACTGGCCAATTCATTTGACTTCTAGAGTAGTTTGAGTTTATTAGAATTTCTGTTCGTCCGTCTTCAGTAGCCGAAAAATGTGTCATAAAACTGCAGTTTCCGTTGGGTAAATTAGAAATCGATTGTAACAGTTCGTAGAGCCGAGTAGCTAGAACCTGGATAAAATTCCGTACCGTTGCCAAATTATATCATGTGACGATTCAAGTGTCGTCTCACCCGCTGCACAAAAGGATGCGCTAAAGGCGCACTAGAATGGTGTTCCTAATACCTATAAGTACCCTGATTGGTAATTAGAAGATTCAGCTATAATTAATCAAGTTGTAGTGATTTGTACAGTGCACGTCGTTTCAACAAACGTTACATTTAAAAAAATTAACTTGACTTTGATATCTCCCTCACTGCTACACCTACAGAAAAATGATTTATACCACGTAATGTGCTCCTTTATACCAAACAACATTTGTGCGAACATTATTTTCATAGCTTCAATTCCTCGTGAGATATTCCACTGTTCTCGTTTAAATGTAACACTCTATGTATTAATCATTTTCCGTAATAAGTTTGTCTAGAAGAGAATCAATTCTCTACCTGAACACAAAGGAAGCGATGAGAGTTCAATTCGATTAGGATGATCTTTTTCACTTAAATCGTGTGATGCTTATTTTCCTAATTCAGATACCTTTATAATAGTCGCTGCTGGCGTATTTCTTTTCCCACGATTGTTACGAATCTGCTTCGATTGTAGCCTTTAAGCAATTGTGAATATTTGATGAACGTTCGAAGTGTTCTTGATCAGCAAGATTAAAATTGTCATCGTGGATTGTAAAAAATCAGTACTAACAATTTTCAACTTTTATTGCATCTGGATTTTATTGATATTTTCGGTGGCCTGAAAAGTATCCATACCTTTGTTATACTCGTACAATGCTTTAGGTGCATTTTGTCACCGTTCAGCGTTGAGAGTAAAAATGTCAACCATTCTCTTTGAATGCAGGGTGAGCGAATATTAACGCTCGAAGCGGGATACATACATAGGATGGAATAAAAGAAATGAAAGATAAAAAATCTTCTTCGAACGTAATCAACTAACCATAAATGGTGAAAATCAGTAACGGTTGCTCGACAATAAAAGAAAACGATGCACTTACTCGATATTTGGAATGTTACCTAAAACTTAAGTTAGACGTACCCGCCAAGCATTTAAAGGAAGAAGTAAGCTAAGAAAGCATCGGGCGCAATGAACAATAAGTTTACGATTTAAATTGGTGGTAACAGTTTTCCGACGTTGTTCGCGGTTCCGTGCCAAGATAGTCATGTTTGCTTGCGTTACTGCATAAGATAACTGTTATCTAGATTAAATAATTTGCCTCTGCTTTACGACCGCTATCCTCTACCAGCGGTAACAATTTATCTTCTGCCGCGAAGTACCAATTAGTTAGCATCATGTGATTCTTTTTGTATATTTATTGTTTCTCTAACCGTGTTTGCAAACACGGCGGTTTTTATTGCAACGCTAAAGTAGAAATTTTATTTTTATGAAGATTTCAAGCACATAGAAAATATGTTTATAAATTGATTGCATATTAACACGTTGACTGCCACGCAAGATTTATATGGCTCTCAGGGAGCCACAAGAAAATTCTCATTATTCTAAGCTAATATTATATTACGCTTATACTTCATTATTATGTGGGATCAGAAATATAAATAGATATTTATTAACAAAATATAAGAATAACTATATGTAAGAAATACGAGATTCCGGCGGCGAAGTGGTGGCCTGGAATTTGTCACCCAGGAAGAGAAAGCGCGCGGGTACCTGAGGGTCCCATAAACTAAGCCCTTTCCCCGGAAAGTCGAACGAGGGGGCTCCAACGGGTTTTCGGAGCAACGTGGGATACGACGCGGAAAGGACATTCTGGAAATAGCCGTCGAGCAAGACGGACGCCGGAAATCTTAAGAAGCGCTTAGAAATACAGAATAAGTTAATTTTGGGATACCACACTATCCTGACTTTAATTCTTTGTTTTCGAGTGGTGCTTACATATAATACATTTGACTTTGACACACGCTTCTTCGATTCACGCCTCTCGACTTTTCCAAACACAGTGTCTTCATCCCCCGCACGCCGTACTTTATAGCCAGGCCCTTCGTGAGCCTCTTGTCGCCGGGGTTTTTCCCGTTGGGCCTGACTATCGTCGCTTTCTCTCTCATGCTCAGAATTACGATACTACAATTATTTTTTTTTTTTTAATTCAAAATAATGTTTAGTTAGCTATGATGTTCGAAATTTTTAGTTGACGGTTGTAAGAGAAATCGAGGGCGCCGTTGAGACGGGCATTCGGGCGGCCAGCTTGGATGTTCAGAGTAATAGGAGTAGGCGATATCGGGCCCGAGGACTAAGACGCCACGAACATTGGCGATCAACCCTCGAGGCCCTTGGCGACGCATTTTTTGGGAACGGCGGGACAAAGGGTCTTGCTTAGATAGTCGAAGAGTAACGTTCTAACCAAGCCAACTCCCACCCCTCACGAATAAAGCCTTTAGCATCAATTACGCGTCTATTCTTTCATTTTCCTTACACGGTATTCATTTTATTTTAATTATTCTAAACATTTGAGGCACTCCGGTCACTGATGACCATCGAGGAAACAATCTCCAGTCACAGGTGACTAACGTGGCAGTCAACGTGTTAAACAATTTTTCACTTCAAAGTAAAAATACAGCGATTTAATTCCTTTTGGTTTAACTAAATTAACAAACTAACACACACACACACACATGCACCTCTGCTTTAAAATTCGAAACACTCCTCGTTATTTGGACAAAACAAGCTTTTTCATGTATATGCACTAGCTTTATTAGAACTATTGCACTTATATATTATAATAACATTATATACATATGATTTAACCCTCAGTTGGTATCGTAGGGTCAATCATGACCCACTCGTGTTTTGTATGTATAGTGATAAGTATTGTTGCCTGAAATGTTATTAATAGTTGTGTGGTGTGTACATAAAAGATAGAGTCGATGTCTTTTTTAAACTTCTATTATATTTTTCATTATACAAAATAATGTGAAACGAATAGAAATATTAACGGGACATGTTAATATAGATAATAGTATGTGTATACCAAGATTAGATGACTGAAGCAATATAACAAACAAATAAATAAGGTATAAACTAAACTTCTATGAACTATTTTAATCATTTTCACGTAGTATAAAAAATTGACATGGTGATGTTAACAAATATTGAAAACAAGCGCTTTGTTATTTTGTTATTGAAACAAACTTTATAAAGTTAAAAAGACCATCAAAATATCCTCTTTTGTCTTCTCTATTAGAGGTTACTTTATCGCCATCTTCAATTTCTGTATCAGTATCATGATTAAAAAGTTCACTCTGTATATTCACGTCACTGAGATCATCGTCACATTCGTTTTCAATCTGTACCTTGGTATTATTTACATCTGAGAAATTGTTAACAATATCCGCTAACTCAGCTTCCGTTAAATCTTTCGACATTCTGAATCACTTAGTTCTCAGATAACACACACAACTGGTATCATGGGGTCAAATATGACCCAGCGCAACCAAAATTTAATTAACGCTCAGGATTTTCAACGGAAAGAATATTCTAACGTAGCATATGAAGCTGTATTTTATGCTAAGGGAATACAGAGAATCCACATCCACAGCAACCAGAGAATCAACATTTTAAACAGTTGAGGGTCATTAGAGACCCACAATACCAACTGAGGGTTAAGATTAGAATTGGAATTATAATCCGACTGAGCTCTTGTGGGTTAAATTAGGCAGGGACGTAAATAAAATGTTCATCTAATACCAATCTGTGGAAATATTTGCAAGAAGCCTTGGAGAAATATTAAACCGGAAACAGTTGAAAAATGAATTGTCAAAATGTCGAAATTATGTCAAGTGGTGTCAAAGAAAAAGGGAGTTTTTTTTTTTTTACCTCATTAGCGACGAGCTTTCACAATGACTTTAGATTTTGTGAAAGAGGTTGATTTCATTAAGGAATTCAATAGTATTTCTTGCATACTTTTCAGACGTAAGGGCAGTATTCGAGTTGATTTTAAATTTGAGGCGTTGGGTAGAAAATTTTTGGCAGTCGTACAAAAGGCGGTGTACTGTGAGTGGGGCTTCGCAACATAAGGGAGGGTCTGTCTTCGTTATGAGAAATTCATGTGTCATCTTGCAGTGACCAGTTCTCAGACGAGAAAGAACGATTCTTTCTTTCTATGAATTTTTGTTGGTTTCGATCTCCAGATATTATTCCATTCTTCTTTAATTTTTTCTTTTTCGTAATGGATAATTTCTTGAAGTGAGATAGGGGTTGGATGTTGTTCAGTCTGGGGGGTGGCTGCTTCCTTGGCCAAAAAAAAGGGAGGATTCTTTTGTGAAAGAACGTTTTCATAAATTTGTATTATTTTTCTTAGAAATAGGTACATTTTCAATAAAACATTTAATTACTAAACGAAAACTTGATTTGTTCGGAAATCATAAAATGCTCCAAACTTTTGAGCGGCAGTGTAAATGTACAATTATAAATTACGGGAATTAATACTTTTATCAGTTAACAAATTTACAAATACTGGTTATAAACATAATTCGTTTAAAAGTCAATAAAATTTAAGTTATTGAGGAAAGTTAGTTAGGAAGCAAAGGTATACTAGAATTGCAAATACGTGAAATTTAACCGTTTATAAAATTGTTGTACAAAAAGAAGATGGAATTTCTGAAAACAAAATTACTGAATTTCTTCACATATCACAAAGTACTTACGTGTAACGCGTATGTACTCTGATTCGGTGTGATTCGTACTTTGTGATTCTCTTTGCAACAGTTTTCATTTCGCCAGTACTCTCTAATGATTCCAAGTTAACTTTTCAATACGTAGATATTCAGGTTACTTTGCTCACTCTTCAAAACCTCTTAAGCAGACGATTGTCTGGAATTGGATATTTATTCTGATCTCTGGAGCGACGTATGCATATTGGCCATATTGGTATTCATAAGTGCACTCTTGGTGCGTGGATGTGCATCTTTTTTCGAGGATGCCTGATGAAAAGTGTTGAGTGGCGCTCTAGCCTATGGAAAATCATATTTCTCCAGTGTTCGGTTCAGCTGGGACCTGGTAAATAGGTGCCGTTATAGGACGTTGTTTCACAGCAAAGACGTTACGAATTGTCTTAGTGAAAGATGCTAGTTTCTCAAAGCGGAAATCTGAACGGTATAACCGTGAAGCGCGATGAAAGGGAAAATAACGTTCTCGAGTAACGTTCCGCTTTCCTTTTTCGTGATAATGAAATAGCTTGAATTTTTCTCTGGTTTTTAAATTCATGGAAAATTAAACATTTATTTCAGGTAAGTGCAGAAGATGGCCAAGATAATTTACAAAATCTCTCTAGAATACCTACAACGCGTAAGTAAATACCAAATAATCTGTCTTTTGAAGCAAAAAAGAAACAAAGTGATCGTTTCGTTGCGTGATATGTGTTGGGTTGTTCGGAAAATTCGTAGCGAAATTTAAACCGTCGTATCTTTGTTTCTAATTGACATAGCGATCAAAGTTAAACGGTACTTTTCTCAACAGTTGAAGGCGAATCCAATGCACTACTCAAATAATTCTTAAGGTGAACGGGGGTGGATATAAGTCGAATTATATTTTTTGCAGTGAAGCGTGGATGTTGAATTTCACGTGGTAACGCTTCACCGCGGAAAATATAGTTCGCTTTCGGAGTAATTTTAGGGGTACACTGGATTTATCTTCAAATAACGAGTAAAATACCTTTTGATTTTTATCGCTATCCTGATTAGAAACAGAAATTTTCTTACATTTCGCTACGAATTTTCCGAACGACCTAATATTACTCCGTTAGTTCTTCGGTATTGTATGAAAATTAAAATATATATAGGTCTTTAAACATTCTTCACGCTTAAAGGTAGCACATAGATTCTTCTTTCTTGCTATTTTACAAAGAAAAGTTTGTACCTCCTTGTAATTCAATTGTATGAATCACTTGCCACGAATATCTATGCTCTATATAGTAAGCCTTAAAAACAGTTTAATCTTACATTAAAGGTAAGATTGGTACATAGAAGCGACGTTGTATTAAAAACGAAGTAACAAGAAAAAGTATGTAGTTCTCATTATAATACAGTTAATCGTAATCACTTAGAAGCGTAGGAGACACATTTGACACGCTGTCGAAGTATTATCATGGATATTTCTAGGTAATATAAGCTCGATTTGAAAGGTAGAGGGAAATCATTACGGAGAAAACTACTCTGCTTTTCTGTGCGACCTGGCAAAAAAAAAGAAAACATGGCTCGAATGTATGAACCAGTGACCAGGCTTCGTACCGTCGATTTTAAATTCACGGTTGGAAAGGAAACGACGCGGAAAAGATGCATAGTTATTTGCAGGATGATGGATGCCGCGTTATTTTGCCGTTCTTATGAAACTACACATGGCAATATGATTGCGAAACGTGGTCATAATGAGCCATTCAGATGCAATCGATTGGTTATGACTGACCTAAATACCGTGAATTTCTAATGCATCTCTCAGCGCACCTGTACATTCCAGATATTTTTCAAGTTTCCTCCCTTTTTTTCTACCGTTTTCGACTTCTTCGCAAGATTTCATTTCTCGCGAGATCAAATGTTACATGTTAATTTCACGCACAGTTTTGTTATCTCTGTCGGTACCCGTAGGACGAGAAAGAGAAATATTCTGCGGATTATTTCACTAATTTATGTTTTAATATGGATTGAACTAGCGTACTAGCTAAAAAAAGAAGTATTTTTTGACACTTGTGTCTACAGGTTTGGGAAATAAAATAGTTGGTTTGATAACAATTTTACTTTCGAATTTAGATGTATGAGTAGTAAATGATGTTTATACAGGATACATTAATTATGTACTGTTTGAAAAATTGTTGAATATAACAGTCGTATAGCTTTCAAAGGGATATTCTTTGTGCAAAATATTGTCCAAAATAGTGTCCTTAAAGTCTTAAAAAATGAAACACGCGATTAGTGCACATCGATGTTGCGTCACGATCTGACGCATGTTTTGTAATTCCAAACTGTGACCGCAGTTTTATTTACAACTTTCCACGGTGAGGAATAATCGAAAGTAACATGGCATCGTGGGACTTTTGCTGAAAAGCTCGAAAGTCAATCTCGAGAAGGAATTCCATTAAAACTCGTCAGGTATCACTGAAGAGGGTGAAGTTCGAACGCCGCTTGATAATCTTGTAAAGAGTCAGGAAACGAGAATCGAAGGCACACTTGTGTATCTTCGATGTTGTCGAGTAGCTACTGAATTTATACGAACTAATCTTCAGAGTTTCACCGACGAGACTAAAGTAAAGTCGAGCCCGTCGTTTTTTTGAAAAAGTAGCTCTATTTCCTTAGTTGCTTGAAATATGAATTGTAATGGAAAGTGTTTAAAAAGTAAAATGGAGAAACAGTTTTGGGTAAAGTGAAACAAGGAAAGAGACTATTACACAAGGTGTTCCACGAAGATCTTTTCCCATTTGTTAGAAAAGTGTAACAAAGAGCTTAATGCGTACAAAGAACAATTTCTTTTTAATTTTTCATATATCTTTTATTTTATTTTCTGCTTTTACTTATAGTTTATATGTATTATTTCTAATGATAACCTGCCATTTGTAAATTAAATTATACTGGACGTTGCCATCGTATTTGCGAAATGTGATTTATGCAGGGTGACAAGGAAATATTCTACTGTTCCTAGGGATGAAAAAAGGTCATTAAACATAGGTCCGAAAACACTTCAGGTATGAAAGATAATAAGAAAAGATGCAGTTTCTCTAAGTTTACGATACAGCGACGCAAAAGTACTTTTAACAAGACAACGTCTCTGAGGAGAAGTCTGCTGATAGAGATGCTGAGCTTCTCTGGCGTTCCCGTTAGCTCGTCTATACGTAAAGTGTGTATCTGCCCACACGATATTAGAATAAATCAATCTGATAGCACTGTGAAATGTTTAGATGCATACTGATTTACTATGAAATAGCTACCTTCAATGTCGACAAAACTTGCTCTAACATATTACATACTTCGAGCAAAAGAAATTATGACAGTGTTTGAAATTCTACGTCTCACAGCTTTTAAAAAAATTTTAAACATACATACGTTTTGTAGATTATATCAATCATATACATACTGAAAATTTCATCGAAATCGCTTTACGTTGCTATGAGCAACAAACGATTAAAAATTATTTTTGATTTTCGGCCTATAACTGTAATAAATCTAAAGATTCTTACATTTTTCGATGCCTGTCGCAAATTAAATTTTTTAACTTTCACAACAAGCTCAGATAAAACAGTTGTAAAAAGTGACCTTTATAATTTTCTTCACGATTCCCACAAATTACGATTTTTTTTTCAAGTTTTTGTACACGTCATTTAGTAAACTAACCCTTCTAACTTCTCAACCAAACTCAAGTCGCTTGGTCCAATTTTAAGAAAGTTATACTGTTCTAAAGAGTGGCCGGATATTAATGAGCGTAACTGTATATCTGGCAAACGAAGAGTTTTGGGACCTCTATGTTTATAGACCTTTTTCCATCCTTAGAAACAGTAGAATACGGTACCAAAGTTTGGCCACCTATTTCCCTGTCACCCTGTATACAGTACATTCTCTACAAGAGTCAGTAAGTTTGGATTCTACAAGTGACAGTATAGATGGTCCTACGCCTAGGTCTGCGTCATTGCTGCGCCCATGTTATCTCGCTCGCAGTCAGTCAAGCGTATAACGCTACACCAGTCGGTTTCCTTTACGAGATTACACGGCTCGACAAATCATAATAGAAAAATATAATTTCTTTAATTTTACTTTCTTTCATCTCGAATTTTTTTTTAAATGTTGGTGAGATTTTTCTGATGAAAATGATATCAAACACGATATAATTTGAACAACATTTACTTATTAACACGTTCACTGTCGCGCCAGATTTTAAGCATAGAATTATAGTATTATGCTTTATAATTTTTTTTTCAATTGAAAATAAATGTCTAGCTAGCTATGACGTTCAAAATTTTTAGTTGACAACATTTATTTTATTTTAATTATTCTAAACATTTGAGGCACTCCAGTCACTGATGACCACCATGGCCATATCGAGGAAACAATCTAACGTTAAAACTTATTGAGTGATTAATTTAATTTCATAATATATCGCTTTAGCGAGCCACCGTTTGGTTGCCAATTGTTTATCACATAGAGGCGGCCTACCTCCACGTAAAAAAAAAAAAA
>NW_017100263.1:1480477-1524384 GCF_001263275.1 Habropoda laboriosa | reverse complement strand
ATTTATTTCATGGTATTGTAACAAGCAAACGTTGAATACATTTTTCATTCGTGTAAGAAGAATTATTTAACACGATAAATTTAGCTGTACTATGGTTATTTTTAATCTACGACCACAGGTCAACCTGATTTTTAATCCCTACGAAATTAATTTAACCACGAGTAAGTAACGAGAACGCTAAAACCTATGTTTCCATTGAAGAATATTGTAAAAACGTATAAATTGTTATATGCAATGTTATAACAAATTGTCGGAAGTATAAATTTTTAATAAAATTGTGAAAATTGATAAATTATACCGTGTTACGATATCGGAAATCTCCCGCGAAAATCTCCCGCGAAAATTTCCCGCCTGACCTAACCGACGATTTTGCTAATGACTTTGGGGAGAGGGTACCGCAGGTATATAAGGACCCGCCGATGTCCCGCGAAATCATTTACCCTTTATACTGGGCCCTAGACACTTCGCGGCGTATTTTGACCTGAAGGTTCTGAGATGTGAATAGAGTGGTCGGGGGCTACTAGCTAGTCTATGTCCACCCTGTACACACTCAGCCTTCTTGTAACACTTGTATACATTAGAATCAATTAGAATTTCTATTACTAATTATTAAACAAATTTTAACAATTACCGGCACTCGCTAGGCACGTAATATCAGACTTTAAATACTCGACTTCGAACTTCGGTTTAGTCATAATTCTATTAATGTTATAATAACGTATAATTTATTAATTTTCACAATTTTATTATTAATTTATACTTCCAAAAATTTGTTAAAACATTACATATTATTATTTATACATTTTTGCAAGTTTCTTTGACAAATAAGTACGTTTCAACGATCTTATTACTTTCTCGTTGTGAAATCAAGTTCGGAGGATTAAAAATCAGGTTGACCCTTGGTCGTAAATTTAAAATAGCCATAGTGAAGGTGAAATTATTATTTTAAATAAATGTTTCTATACGAATTAAGAATCTATTCAACGTTTGTTTGTTGCAATACCGTGAAATAAATTGTATTATATATTTTCTCAGTTTAGACTGAATTTAAAGTTCGTAAGGATTAGAAATCAGGTTGACCTGTGGTCGTAGATTAAAAATAGCCATAGTGAAGGTAAAATTATTACGTTAAATAATTGTTTTTATACGAATTAAATATTGATTCAACGTTTATTTGTTGCAATACCGTGAAATAAATTGTATTATATATTTTTTCTGTTTACACTAAATTTAAAGTTCTGTTTACATGTTATAACAATTAGAATGTAGACGTTTTGCCGTTTCACGGTTTTTCCTCTGTTAATTATGTGTTTATAAATCATTTCAAACTAAAGCAGCACCATGCCCACCCTTAATTAAACCGTCTCAGTAGTTTACCGTAATTAATAATCTATTTTCGGAATTTATACGAGAATTTTTGAATTTTAGTAAATACTAGAGTCAGTGTCCACCCTGTACACACTCAGCCTTCTTGTAACACTTGTATACATTAGAATCAATTAGAATTTCAATACAATAGACTGAATAACAATTCATTTTAACTAATACCTATTAGAAATTTTCCTTTTAAAACAAATATAAATCATTTTACCAATTACTGGTACTTGCTAGACATTTAATATCAGACTTTAAATATTCTCCTTTCGGTTCTTTTAAATACAATCAAATAATTTCTTCAATTATCGATACTGACTTGGAATACTCCGCTTCGAATAAAATATTTCGAAATTATTTTGAAGGTTTAGGGAAATAAACATTTGAATTTTAGTCATCGTTGTTCTTCAGACTTGTCGAATAGGATATTGAAATGACTTTGAGCAATTGAAATTAATTTGAAATTTTTCATATATTTTCTCTGATATTGAATTTATTTTATGACTTGCTATTTTGTTTACTAATAATTTACCATCCAAGGAATTTGCATGAATTGCATGTTAAGTAGTTAGTTGATTTATTATTGTATATTGTGAGCTGATTTGGAACGAGTGCACTATGCCCACCCTAAATTAAACCGTCTCAGTAGTTTACCGTAATTAATAATCTATTTTCGGAATTTATACGAGAATTTTTGAATTTTAGTAAATACTAGAGTCAGTGCATCGCGTATTGAAATAATAGCTTCATCCCTAGTTCGTTTATTATTGAATATTTTTACGCGTTTAACTTATGCTTCTCCCCAATTCTCGTCGCGTATTTTATTCAAATTTTCTTATATTCTAGAATCGAAAAAGATACGAATTCGCGTTTTTTCTTTTGATTCTTTCAATTTTTCAATTGCATTACGCATTATTGCAATAATTTCTATCGTTACATTTAATTCTAATTGTTTAGCAGCTTTTCTGCTGCTATCGACCCTACATTTTACTGACACTTGTGGAATCGACCCTACATTTTTTTTTTACGTAGAGTTAGGCCGACTCTATGTGATAAACAATTGGCAACCAAACGGTGGCTCGCTAAAGCGATATATTATGAAATTAAATTAATCACTCAATAAGTTTTAACGTTAGATTGTTTCCTCGATATGGCCATGGTGGTCATCAGTGACTGGAGTGCCTCAAATGTTTAGAATAATTAAAATAAAATAAATGTTGTCAACTAAAAATTTTGAACGTCATAGCTAGCTAGACATTATTTTCAATTGAAAAAAAAAATTATAAAGCATAATTCTATAATCCTATGCTTAAAATGTATTTTCTTGTGGCCGCCTGACAGCAACCTGTAAATCTGGCGTGACAGTGAACGTGTTAATAAGTAAATGTTGTTCAAATTATGTCGTGTTTGATATCATTTTCATCAGAAAAATCTCATCAATATGTTAAGAAATATTTCGGGATAAAAAAACGTAAAATTAAATAGTTGATATTTAAATCGCTTGATTGCCTCGACTCACGTTTCATGCTTATCTTTTTTTCGCGGTCCTTGTCTACGTTCGGCAAACTACAAAGGCGGGCGCGAGGCTCGAAAACGTAGTCCCTGATTCTACGAATGTCAGGTTTAGCTTCCTTGCGGTCTGACACTTGTGGAGAATATACTGTATATCTTCTCTTGCGTTACGTATTGCTGATATCACTTTGCTCTGTAACTCTAGAATAAGGTACCAGAGATTTAAATCTGGCAAGTGGGGTCAAAATTTGTATGCAAATGCAAAGTAGAAGATATGTAAGGCATTGTATTTCTAAGTTTGTATTTCATTTCTATACTGACAACGAGAACTAAAGCACGCCCCTGCTTGATATCTGACTAAAAAATATTTGTTTCGATGATCATGATTGTGCTTACAAATGAAAAATCATTAATTTGAACGATTTTAAAATTCAACTAAAAACTATTATTTATTAGATATAGATAATACCGAATCAAAATTAAAGTAAATAAATAGGAATTAAAAATAGAAGATTTCAGAAATAGAAAAGAATTTTATGCAATATATTTTCGTCTTATAACGAATGAATGATTGGAAATAGTCTTACAGTGTAGATACGTATACATATAGTGTAAGTATGTAAGTATGTACATACATTTAGAAGTTCGTCGGTTTCCTGATAGAACGCTCCGTATGTCAAAGTATCGTTAATTAATGTCACTTGGGAAGTGATTTAAAAAACAAATACAACAGTTCAGAGATTATTTCTAAAGTAACGAGTTCTGGTCGGTTAATATAAACATTAACATGTTATGCTTCTTGCGCTTAACTAGAGCTTTGTTTATATACCTGTCTCAAAATAGGAAGCTTTTACTGGGTAACAGTCCTTTTTTAGGAGAATAA
The DNA here is from genome assembly GCF_001263275.1 of Habropoda laboriosa. Lineage (NCBI taxonomy): Eukaryota > Metazoa > Arthropoda > Insecta > Hymenoptera > Apidae > Habropoda > Habropoda laboriosa. Next base: position 1,520,615 of record NW_017100263.1, on the reverse strand, counting down.
ACGATATTGAAATTTCTCGCTGCTGGAATCCATCCAGAAATGAAGCAAAATCTTTCTTGGACGTGATTTCCGCCTCGATGGAAATCTCAATTTAATTCGCCTGCGGTGAATACAGACTGTGAAATAAACTTCAGGGTATGCATTTTATTCGGACGAGTGCACGAATGGAACGTTATTATGTTAAATTTGCGCGTGCATTATAGACGTTTAGAATTTTCTGCCATTTTCAATCCTTTAACGTAATGCAAAATTTATTTGTTTATTATCTACGATAATATATTCGTATTAACTTACATTTACCCGTGTAAAGCAACTACTTCATGACTGAAGTGAAGTACATGTTCAAATATACGTTCAAACAATGTAGATGTATAATGACATTGGTTTCACAGCACAGAATATATTGTTCAAATTAATGCGTACAGTGGTCAATTATTTCAACGAACAGCAATTAAACCGTTAAATCAACTAGCTGTTTTGATTGATTAAACGTTTCGATCGCGTCAATGTTTTCATTTTGATCCAGATCTCTCTCTTGTTCCGTTAATTGATAACTAATTGAATAAGTATTTCGCATATTAACTATATTGTCGATTTGTACGATCAGGACTGCATTAGAAAGTCATTTGATATTGATCGAATGCGGAAACGTGGTTAATTTACACGTTATTTTAATGATTCAGAAAGGAAAAATATATCAAGTACATCGAACTCGCATAAAATTATTTACATTATTTATTTGTTTCGTTCGAAGCCAACACCGAAATGTTGTAAATTTCTGTGTAGTGTAATTTCTTGTAATTAACGTAACATGTACAAATTTAGTAAATTTTTATTCCATGTGTACACTACCGGCCAAAAGTTTGGAATCACTGTGCATTGCAAGTTACACAAAAATTCGCAGAAAAAAGTCAGCAGCTTTAAGAATTTTTTAACGAATTTTGTATCATTCAAATCAATCGATACGAGATAAATTACTATTTATCTCCACAATATCAATATCAAGTCTATGAAAAATTGGTAGCAGATTCAGTACTGATCAAAATTGGGAGGTGATTCCAAACTTTTGGCCGGTAGTGTATGCTTCATTTGTGCACAATTTTCTAGTAATATTGAAATCTTATATGTATATTGAAAGAAGGTAACAAAGTTTCATTAAATTGTCAGAAAGACGAGATTCGAGAAAAAGGATGCATAATTCATAATGAATAAAACATACTGCGATTGTTAGTGCGAATAAAAATTACAAATTTTACATTTGTAGGTGTAAAATTGCTTATTATTCAAAGTTTGTTGTAATCTCTGTTCGCCCGTCCCTAAGCGCGGGCTCTACGCGCGCTCTCATTGGCCAGTGTTTTTCGTTAATAATTCAAAAACGAAGCTTCAAACAACATTTTGGTCAAGGAAAAATGTGGTCAAAGTCACCCCAGCAACCCCCATTTCCGGGTGTTACACTCTTTACGGGACGCCCTGTATGTTTAACCTAATTTTACTGGCCTAATCTTATGTCTATTCAACGGTTGCGATAGTACGAAAAGATTGTTCTATATGCTTTAAGTTAGTTTTCAGAATCCCAAAAGCTATACATCCCGAAAAGCTATTGCAGGAAGAAAGATGAAGAATCGGTGAAAACTTACTCGTAATATATTTCAGAACAATATAATCACTTAATTGTAATACGTGAACAAGTTACGAATATAGTATTGTATATTAGTATTCCTCTATATTAACGCATTGTTTATGTAATTAGTAATTACTAATAATTAATATTATTTTCTACAATTTACCACAAATGTCATTTTCGTGTTTTTCTGCATAGCATTTAAACGAAAATATTCAGCCAAAGCAATTGCAAAAGCAGATTGTGTTAACGTGTTGAATGTAATTTCAACTATTATTCTAATGATGTGAGATTTATTAAGTAATTATAACTGTCCGTTTTCGTAACGGTGTTAGAACAACGTGAATTTCGACGGGGAAATTGTTCCTTCTAGCAAGAGCTTAAAATCCTGCTTCGCTCCTGAATCCTCCTGCGCTGGTTTTTTCCAGCCAATACGAACACGGTTGCGGTAATTCCGTTAAGCGTAATTTTCACGCTTGACGAGCTCCGCTTCGAAACTTGTTAATAGTTTTATTAAGACCATTATGCTACTATTTTGTCACGTTGTTGCCAGGCATCGTTCGCACATTTTGTAAATACTCGGTGTTCGAAGAAGCAACTGCAACGTAAGATGTTTTTTAAACAGTTAGGCTATTTTTACTCGGCCTAAAATGTAAAGTTTTTATATTCGGTATTGATTTGTAACATATAATATTGTAGGAACCGACGACGGAAAAATATTGAGGGACCCAACCACTCCCGTGTTACTTGCGTGCTACGCCAACCACTCCCTCTCTATTGTCCCGTGCCGGTTTCCTATTTTTTGGGTATAGAGGCCCCGATACTACACTCGGCCATCCTGAACTGACATTCGCCCTCGAATGTCCTCAGTGCAACACAACTCAACACTTTCGGGCACACTCCCCCTCACAGTGGCACACAGCCGAAAGAACGCATTTTTGGGAGACGTGACAGTGGCACACAGCCGAAACAACGCATTTTTGGGAGACGTGCAACCCTCAACATGTTTTCATCACCACACCTCCTGACTTCGTGTAGCCGTAGATGCCTCCATCCCGGACGAGCCCCCATTTGTAGGAAAAATTTTGAGGGACCCAACGGGAATCGAACCCAGGACACCTTCGGTTTAGCAAGCCGAGGCTTTGCGCGCTACGCCAACCACTCCCTCTCTATTGTCCCGTGCCGATTTCCTATTTTTTGGATAAAGAGGCCCCGATACTACAATATTTTAGACAATTTTATAGCATACAATATTCACATTTATATCTTTATCCACGAATGAGTACCTCAATTGATATTGTTTAGTCGTCCTATTAGATTTACGGCGTTTCCAGGCACGGGTCTGGAAATTATTCGGTCCTTCGCAGCAGTTGTAAATTTGGGAGGCCATCGGGCACTTTAACTTTTATTTAGAAGTTCGATGCTTTTCTTCTCGTGGCTCTCGTCCACCTCTGTTTGTTATATTTTAACTTCTCCGGTTTTTGGTCTCCACCTTGGTATGTTTTTGTTAGCAACGAAGCGCTGCCCAGACTTATTACCTGCTGCGTTTATTGCTTCGAGACACGCGAGTTTCCGCGCGTGTCACTCAAGGGTGCGGACGACACCCTTTAGTTCGTTCTTTGTTTAATAGTTTGCCAATCGTGTATAGTCAATCACCTCCCTTGTCGAAGTCGAAATTGTAATAACCAATGCGCGTGTCTCACCCCCCACCAAATGTATCCTGACCGAGGTGTCTTCGAACTTTTTCTGAGACCTCGAAATCACAATCCATTCGGCTAGCAACGAGTAACATTGAACTCTTCCAAAAAAACAACGTAGAAACACGAGCAAATTAGTTAGTCTTCCGATAAACGGTAGAGGTCCTTCGAACTTGTATTTAGTCGGCACAAACGTGCAAAATCAACGAAGCTCGAAAGATCGCAAGATCACCGCGAGTAGACTAAACAGATATTATCATCACAATATTGGCACTGCGTGTTCATTAACCTGGTAACTGAATCATTCGTTGCTAAAGAATTCCTTTCATGCAAAGTACCTCAATTTGCTTGTAATATCAATACAACAATACAATTACAGACACATATTCCTCGATTAACACATGACATATTTGTATTTTTGTTTCGAGAATGATTAGAAATGTTGAATTTTTATTTCTCTTTTCTTGATTATATGCAGAAGCCTTTCCAAATGGCAAGATAACTTTTCGCCTCAAGATAACAAATTGAAAACTATTGTAATAGTGAAACGGTTATGTGTCGACCAAACCTGCATTCATAATCGAGAATGTAAGGGAAAACTGCAGTCTTTTGTACAAAATTTATCGAGTTTAAAACGCAAGGAATATTAAAACGAAACATACAAAACGTGCTATTCCTCAGAGTAGATTAACAACATTTATGTAGCAAAAATGTCTTGAGAAAGGGAGAAAGTCGTAGGCTGAGGAACGTAGTAACCTTCCGCGCCTATAGGGAGCACATGACTGAAGTAAAATCCCTATCGAGCGCTATGTGTCGAACAGTAGGATGTCTTCAAGAAGGACTAGGAAAATCGTTCCTCTTTCCTGCAACGGCGAATGTTTGAAAAATAATTGAAGTGACGAAGGCAAAGTTCCTTGAGTTTTTCAGCTTGGCGAGAATGAAGTGCACACGTGTCAGATGACAAGAAGTATCTTCTTGCGGGTAGACGACCTAATTAGTTGAAAGCCTACGTTAGCTGCGGTACTGTGAAGGATCGTCTGCCGGCGAGGGCTTTCAATTTAATTTAGTCGTTCGTTATTGCGTGCCTTCGGCAAGCTATGCTGTGGCTAGTCTGTTCCAAGCTTGCCCTTTCCAGCCAGGTGAATCTGCTTTAACGCAATGTTTCCCCGCGACATCCGTGTACTTGTGCGGCCATCAATTTAGACGCCTCTCATGTGCCTCTTCACACCGAGCTTTCAGTCGTGCACGTCCATTATCGTACGACTCGCACCTCTCTCGTTTTCTGACGTCTTATTCGATTAGCTTCCAACCGTGCAACTGGAACCTTCCGCCGAACGAATTTAAGTAAATTTAACTCGTTCGTTCCGAACCAGTTCGCTTATCACTTCGTTGTCACCTAGGTTCTTATTGTTGTTCTGGAAATTAATTCTAGGTCCAACGTCTAAACGTTTCTGGCTGAAAAATAAGTTCAGCGTTTATTAAAATTAATTACCAATGTTTTCCAAGTCTTGTTTCAATCACTCTTGTCTGATCAAACTTTTTACCGAATGAGAAATAACGAACAGAAATACTATTTCTTGGCAAAGTGAGGTCGTACGCTGAAAATAAGCAGATCTATATCCAAGCATTTTATACAGTCCGCATTATTTACAAAAACATTTGATGTTGAATTTCCGGCAAACTTAACGTTCGACCGTTACACCGAGTAAAATGATTAACTTAATGCAGAGCAACTGACTTTAGTATAAATGTGGTTGACGATAAGTTGAAATAATCGTGCTCTATCGGTTCGTCAGATGGTCACAATTATTACTTGAATAAACGAGATAAAAGTCGGTTGGTTTGCATGTTTAGTTGAGTTGTTCTTTGACTCGATTTGCCTTAGACTCGTCTTAGAGTCCTCTTAGACTGCTCCTAGACAATTCGAATTTGAAATATTTATATTCTTCTGAAAGCCAAAGCAGGGAAATGATTGGGTTGAAGAATCTAGTGGAAGAAAAACTTTGAGAATTTATGATTTGGTGGTTTATTTCTAAACCAACCCTCGAGAAATTATGAAAAGGGAAGGCGCGTTAGTGGGAGGTGTGGTGCCCGAAACGGTAAGAGACCCGATCTGAGGCAAGTAGGCTGCAATTAAGGTGCACGAGGCCCCATTATGAAGAAAATTAATGTAAGAGTTTATGGAGAGGTATTAACGATCACGGAACAGGACTGTTCTAATTAAGTGCTGACCGTTTATGTCGTTAATAGCTTATTGTGTTGCTGTGTGTTATGGAAACTCATTAGCGACAATACCGTTGGAAAAAGAAATTTTTGTTAATTAAAAAATATAAGGGGCTTTAGTTATCTGAAGAGGCGTGAAGGCCTAATGGCCTGACTTTCCGTTGCATGGACGAAACACTTAACACGTTATGCAACCCGGCGGGTGCAGGGTCATTTTGACACGGCAGGTTTCGTTGCACTGTTTCTTCTGGCACCTTTGCCAGAAACAAAATCTTTGCTATGGGTCACTTAAACCCTGCATTCGTCCATCGCGTAGTTATCGATGCATCCGCTATCCGAGGGTTAATAGGTGTATCACAGTCCAAGGTAGCAAAGTGGACGAGACTCTAGCACTATGAATCTGGAGTCGCATGTGTGTATTCCATTCTTCCAATTTCAAAACACTTATTCCTAAACATACTTTGTAAAATAACGAAATTTCAACTTCTGTTACTTTTGAAACCTCTCCAAGTGTTAGAATTTCATATGCACAACTGTGTGTAATTTCTACAGATCGTTTTGGATCACTTTTGAATAGATCGAATTTTGACTGCTGGGTGAATGAAACTTTTTTATAATTTTCAAAACTTCGGTATTGATGTTTCCGTGTAAATTCTAATCTAAATGGTTTCACACTATTTCAATGCTACTGTATCGTGCTACTTTTGAGGAGAATTTACAAAAATAAGAGTTTTCCTCCGTTTGTTGTTACGAATGACTTAATATATGAAATTAAAATTAACTGTTATGTGAGATGTGAAGAAACATGTGTAAGGTTTGATAAAAAAAAAAAAAAGAATATACGGCTTAGCATTGTACAAAATAATTGTAAATTAAAATAGTCCCTTGTAGCAGCTACACATCGTTGTCAACGCTGTTTACACTTCTGAAAACACTCTTTGTAGGCATTTTAAAACATTGCTTTTAGATCAGCCTGCGAGTTTTCCTTTGACTCTAGAATCGTTTGGAAAATGCGTTTTTTAAAAATAAACTCTTTAGTTTCAGAAATAGAAAATAAGTCACACAAAGCCGAGTGGAGTGTGTATGGTGAATGGCAAATAAAAGTAACTGCTTGTTGTTAAAAATTGAAACGGTGTATACTTCAGTGAGTTCCATTTTAAATCTCGCAAAGGTAAAGAAAATCAAGTTATAAAAAGCACTGTAAATCTCGAAAAGAATAACTTTTCCGCATAAACTCCGCACCGTTAAATCGCCAATGGTAATCACATCGCATTGTGTTATCGGTAGTTCTCTTCACTTACAAGGTATTAAGTTATACGTACTTACACCGGGTATCTTTATATCAAAGTACGTATAACGGTGTAACGTTTGAGCATTGTTTATCGTTTGGACAAACAAATTTTATCTAGTAAATATTGTGGTAACAAACCTATCTCAAATCTTAGAAATGCGATATATGGCATAGAAAATATTTTTATGAATTTTTCGGAAACGAAAACCGAGCGGCGGTGACATGTATAGGGAAAAGTTACTCAGAATGTTGTCCTCTACAATGTATTTGAAAGTCGTTGAAATCGGTAAGGTGTGCCCTTTTCTTATAATCACCATTTTTTTTCCTGCCTGAGGGTAATGTCCTTATACTCTGAAAGGAATTTGAGACATTAGTTTTCATGTAGTTATTATGGAGTGTTTTCACTCATCAAGTACATATGTACATCGTGCAGGAAAACTTTCGATAAAACCTGACTTGCTCCTATAAATGCCCGAATTTGCTGGCCACGATTGGTGCGGCTCTCGCTACGGGCTACGCGTATTGCTTAGTTTTACTAGTTTTAATTGTATAAAAAGCAACTCTCGAATTCATTTTAGTTATTCTTCTTTTCTAAAACTCTTGGAATGATATTCTGTTTAAGAAGAATTAGAAAATGTGCTGTTTCCATGCATTCAGGCTGCTAATACTTGCTCAATTCTACAAAAATAACTCCGTCTACCTGTTCCTTTCGTTAATTTTTCAACAAAATTTATTTGAATCGCCAAAAACCATGCACTGAACAAGAATGTGTCTTTTTTTTTTTTCAATATTTTCCGTGATCTATTTTCTTAATCAATTTTAATTGGGAAAGAGAGTAAATCAGTTTTATATTCAGCTCCACTGTGTTATTGTGCACGAGGATAATTGCTTCCATTTATCACTCACTCGGTTTTATTTCGTAACAAACTAATTGAATCTGCTTATGGTGAGTCGGAATGGTATTCATAAAAAGGAATGTAATAATGGAATCTTTCTCAGAACGATGGAATAAAGACCAATAACGAGCAAATATTCATTATGCTTTAATAGAACAATGGAAAATGTCACATCAGAATTTCTTTCGCAAAATCAATAAATATGAGAGAATGCAAATACTTAAATTCATTCAGTACTATGGTTTCGTAAGGTATTATATTAAAGCAGTAGGGATTCTCTTAAAAATACAAAGAGCGTAAATTTCGACCGCTCTATATCTTCCACTTAAAATACCTCCCATTCCGAAATATTCAGAAATATCAAAAGGCTGGTTAAAAATGAAAGTTTCTTCAAAAACCGCACCGACAGTTTTGTGCTCTCTGAAACTTCGGTAATTAGCGCTGCACGCTTTTTTATTCTTCTTAAAATTTTAATTCTTATATTTCTCTCTTTTTCTAAACACGTAATTTATATATGTAGAATGTAGAATGTAGTGCACCACTTTCCGAGATTTTGGAATATTTATACAGCGCGTGTATTCGAACGATGAAAATTTTCCCGTGTCTGAAAAATGCTGTTTACCTCTGATTATCGAGAAAAAGCGAAGCATTTGCCCGTCGCCTCGTAATTCTTAGTCTCCCTTTTGATCGTTAGTCGCGTCTAGATATTTTTCAAGCTCTCGAAAACGCAGCGGTGTGCGCGGGCAATCACCCTTAAGTCTTCTAAGACTGCTGAGACTCCCTTTAACGGGCATTACGTTAATTACGGCTGCTGCCACGGCGATCATTAAACTCTTCTATGCCGATGCAAGCCGATTTCGCGTGACTAACGAATTTTTTGCTTTTGTTATCGTCTGGGGTTTTGATCACGCGGCCATTTTTCTCTCTTCCTTTCTCCGTTTACCGACTAGCAACGACGGGTTCTGTTTGTATTTTACGATCAATAGCCGTTCGTGTTTTACACGTGGAACAGATATTGGAATTCTTAGAGAATCTTGTTCATCGAGGCTTAGGAATTCCGTACAGGCAAGGATTGTGATATTTGCGAGAACATGTTTCAAATTGTTCAATTCATTCAACAGCTATTGGGATGTTCGAGCGCGTGGAAATTAGAAGTCAATGCAAAAATAAATCTAATTCAAGAAGTACAAGTAACCAAGAATTTAATTCAACAAGAACGCGGAGTACCCTGTAACTGTTAGCTGAGACGAAACATTGAAGCAATTATTATACTGTATGGTGGTAATCCAGTAAAGCGATGGTACTGTATTGTCGGTTCGATTCAGGATATTGCCCTTTGAGATCTCGAAAGTGAAGGCTGCGAGTTAAGGGTTTAAAGGTTGATTTAAATAAGCGTGACGAAGATCATGAAAGAACGACATTAATTAAAATTCATCCACGTGTAGCAGGACTAGAAAGCTGCCTGGTTGCCGTGAAATGAGACAGCCTGATGCAGGCATACCCCGGCTGACATTTCTAAGGGTTCTACAGGAGTCACGTTTCCTTGCTCTCTCCCCCTTTCCTTCACATCGCTGGGTGCAGCGGTGGTGTTGCATTTCGTGATCAATGAGGAGCACTTTCGGTGCTCGAAGGGAGACACCGAGAGTACCCTTTCAGTCGGCTCCTGAGAGTAGACGGTGTTGAAATCGTGCTGGACGAGGGGACACCCTCGCCGATGAAAGTCGACACCACGTTGAGGAGACAGACTTGCGGGGCTTTTGTAACGATCGCGCCTGGAAACCCGTCAAATTCGGTACGCTGTATCGCGTCGTTAATTGGGAAAAGTGCCACAGCTGATGAGACGTTTGCATTTTTTACACGCGCTACTCTTTGCTGCCAGACGATTTACGTCAGACGTACGTATATCGGCTGAATTCACCTTTACACCCCTCCATCTCTCAATTTATCCCGTTGATCACGAGCTACGTGTCTTGTATGCGTAACAGCCGACAGATTTTATAACCCTGTTTCCGTGATTCTCTTCGTTCCTTGAATTTCCGATCTATCTTCAAATTGCTTCAACGCTCTTAGCAATTGTTATTGACCATTTTCCGAAGTGTTCAATCCTTAAACTGTTATTCGTCAGTCGCTTCGCTTTTTAATTAAAGCTTGTACCCAATAAAGTGTACGCTGGTTGTACAGTTGCGTCTCGATAAAAGTTTGTAAGAAATGGAAGTTTAAAATATAGTCTATTTTTAAATAATCCTGGATTTATTGCTTAACCGAATACAAGTTTTTAAATAATTGTACATTTAAAAGAGCGCGGTTCTTTTTAGAAGGAAATTAATAGTTGTAAGCTTCACAAACAGTTTTCAAGTGCAAAAATTTATGAAAACAAAGTAAATTATTGACTGCAAAGTTGGTATTGGTGCAACCATCTGAGTAATTCTAAATCTTGAAGTATCTTATACAGTTTAAGTAATTACTGGTATACAAGTATAGTAAAAAGCAATGTTAACCGAAATATGTAAAATAAGAAGAAAATTAAAAAACTATCGATATTTTTTACCTTAAAATATATAGTTTAGACTTTGAACAAATAAAGCTGTAAAATAAAATAACAAGCTCGTGATTTACAATTTTCGAGAAACAACGTGTATATCCGTAAGAAAACTCAATTTTCCGTTTCATTTATTGATCTGAAGCTTGCAAAATTTCATTAATCTGTGATACATTGGCATTTCTTAATTAATATTGTACTAAAACGGTAAATAGCTGAGGCTTAGATGCACAATCAGGAAAAGAGATCATACGTGAAGGGGTTAATCTGTTGGCATACAAAGAAATCTCACCAAAGATTCCGTTTCTTAATTTTAAGACCGACAGTATTTTCCTTCTTTTCGTTCGATGCCAATGCAATTTCGTTCATAACAGAAATCTACAGCGTTTGTAAACAATACTTTTTTGATCCTTTCAATTCAAAAATACATATATCGTTATCACATAAATACACGTGTATCGAAGCATCAAAACCGGAATGCACATTCGAATTTCGCTAATAGTAATTCAGACAATCGTGGCGACGTTATCGGCATTGAACGGTATACTGGTCACAGATACGAATCATTCTAAACGATGGATTTGTAAGCAAGATTTTATTGAGGGTAAAAACGACACTAATTCACAATTAAGTATGCTTTTGTATGTTTCAAGGGAAAATGTGTTGGCCGTCTCCTGTAATTTGTTTTAAACGTGCCTCTTAAAGAAGCATTTCCAACGAAACGTCCTTTCGCGGCTTCTATTATCCTCAATCTTGTTATCTTCAGGCAAAGCGTGGACAAATACGTGTTGACCCTTTTCTTCCGCGACTCTTGTCCTCTTTTTAGCTGCCCGTGTTTTCCTCAGCTTTAGAACCTCGGCCCCGTTTATCTGCTTCCTGACCGTTTTATTTCGTCACTGTAATATCGATTTCTCTGCTACTTTTTGCATTTTCAATTTTGTTACACAGAATGTTTTAATGTTTTAACACTTACTTTAATATTTAAACATTTCCAGGATAGGTCGTGTTGTCTCGTGTCGCACTCTTTGCAGAATTTACCCAGTTCTTATGTTGTCAATACGAAGTCTCGCATGAATCTATTTTCGTCGTTTACAAAAAATATTTCATGAAAAATTATTAGGCTATTACTGTTATGGTCATTGTTTATAATCGATTTAGGGTGAGTTACAGAATGGAAACTTTTCTCTAACGTTTACTTCAGGATTTACAGCATGCGTCGAAAATTAAACACTTTACCTGGAAGCTTTGGGCCGACAGTTACTTCCGAATTACTCATTTACCAATTTGTTCACGAGCAAACTGTAAAATTTCACACTTTAGCAGACCGAGTTAACATGTTTGACATCATTCGGCAAAACACTTTTACCATTCAAATTTATTCTATTAAAAATAAAGGTAACACGATAAATAACTAAATCGAAAATTATTATTTATTATAATACGATGTTTCTCGCTACCATGGAATAATAATCGTTACACTGAAATATCCTCCCATTTCTAAATAATGCAACGATAAATACACATATAGCAAATATGATAGATCGGTCGAAGGAGACATCCTTGTGTACTCGATAATTCTCGTAATGCTGAAATTTGTCTTCTTGGTGAAAATATCCATTGAAATCATCGTTTCGAAAGAAGGTAGCAATCAAACTTTAAGCCCTACCCAATTAACTTGCTTGATTACATATTCTTCCATTGCTCATCTGTTCGCGAGCAAAGGAACGTTGGCCAATCGATTCTTCTCAGTCGGCAGTCACCGAAATCTCATTTCCTTCTTCTTATAATCCAACTGCTCCAATGTCATTGTCTTAGTGGGTTCGTTTCGTTTCTTCGTCTTCTGGCAGCGTTCGATTACGCCGTTCCCGAGGGAATCGCAGTTCGCTAATCCCCTTAGCCTCAACCCTGCTCCGCACGCTAGTCACTCCCGTTGCTCGCAAGACGCTCGACGAAATTCAGTTGCATTTCCCGCGGCGGAAATTACAGCGGAATGTCTGCCTGTTCGACACGTGCTCGCGCTTCAGGCATCAGCCAGACTGATTGGTCCGTGGCCCTTGGAAACTACCTTTGGATCCACTGGATGGTGCCCTCTCTAAAGGGAATTGCTGCTATTGCTGTTGCCCCGTTAGACGAATGAATCACCGAATCGCGACGGTATTCAGGCGTCCACGCGAAATCGCTGGTCTTCTGTATCGCCGCCACTGGAACTTTCGCAGCCAGTCTATGGATCTGCGACTCGTCCGCTTTCAAAGCTGAAATTTAAACGCGAAAAAGAATGCCGGTAATACGAAAAACCATTTGCAATGTTTCTGCTTGGAAATGATCGAGATCACCGGCGGCTTCCATTCGTGAAATATTTAAAATGCTCGAGCGTATTGCGCTTGAAATACATTTTTCCTCGGTAAAATTGAAAATGTTCATTTCCGTTCTAATACCTCTTGTCGTGAATTATCAGATATCGCACTTTCAATGTTTCGCATTCATAACTTTTCGACATATTTGCCCTGCGAAACAGTTTTCTTTCATTTGTCAAATCTACCATTTTTTGTCGTTTATATTTCATTTTACTGTATATATCAACTTGTAACTAAAGTGAAAATTATTATTAGACACCCTGTACGACACTATTCGTTCACAGACTCAAAATTGATTAAAAGTTTGCACCGTGTTTTGTTTTATTAAGCGACAGAGTTGCTATGTAGCGCTTCAGAACAAATGTTATGCGACATGTGCTCCAGTGTATAGGTAACTTAATTGCCACCCACTGACCGATGATACCCTCGGTATTAAATTATGGTCGCGTTAAATCATTTTGACAAGCTAAAATTGCAACACGTGTTGAGAAATATTAAATTAAGCAAAGAGTAGCTAAATAAGCACTCTTACTAGAATTTTTAGTGACATTGCTTCTCCAACTGTACTTTGTGCGCGAAGCAAACTTTTAAGAAACAAAGTGAAGTATCTCGTTGGCTGTTGGCATAAAAGGTAATATATTTTTATTTCGAATTCTTTGGAATTTTCGTATAAAAAATTAAGTTAACCTTTAAACGTCTTCGCCTATGAAAAAGGTACACAAACTATAAATGACGCACCTTTCGTATATAATAATTTTTCGGATAATGCTTAATGTAGAAGTTATTCAAGGTATGCGAGTTAGATGATGTATCAGATATTTGTTAGAACTCGAATTTTGATGCAAGTGTAAACAAATTTTTGCGTTCATTCTCATTATATCGTATTGGCAATTAGGTTACATTAATTTATTTTTGCAAGCATTATTTATGTATATCTCTACCTGATTACTTTCTTCTCTGTAATATTTGCTTATCTAGAATTGCTTTGTTATTTGTGTGCATTTTTCTGTAATTAAAGAGTAAAGTAGTTGGTAGATTAAAATTAAACTAATTTCCAGTTCATTAGTATCTACCTACTATTATTTGTTAATCAGTTAGTTTGAATTTAAACAGTTTTTAATAAATTAAAATGAAAAGTAACTTGTTATTCTTTAATATTGGAAATAAACTACTATTTGACATTTCCGAACACTCCAGGAGATAAAAAATTGCCGTTGGAAGGACAGACTATCCTTCAAAAGATGTAATACAAAAAGAAGACGAAATGACGGAATAAAATGATGGGACATCCGAGGAGCATTACGAAAATGGCGGTCACGTGGACTCACTCAACCTGGGTGTGATGCTTGCCTGTGCACCAGGCCCTAGTGGTCATCACAACCTTTTTGAGTGAGCGAACGCGACCGTTTTAACAACTGTATCGTCTACAGAAGAGGAACTCAACAGATGGAATTGACGTCGAGATCGTTTTGAAGTCTTTTACGATGTATTCATATTAAAATACGAAGAGATATCACGGTTTCGTCTCATTAAAAATGATTTCACACACATTTTTCCAACGGTTCCTTGTCACTTTTGTTTCCTTCAATAATTTTGAATGTATGTTTATTACGACTGTTTTTAAATTTCATCACTTTTTGGGAGTGCGTACATGCATAATGTATGTGACATATACGTATATATATTATTATTATTGCATTTCTTGCATGATGCATTATTATTGCATGATCTTATTTTGCATTTCGATAATTTTGACGCGAAGGAAATTAGTTGTGATGTATTTATTTAAATTTGAACATAAATACACTGAGTTCAAATGCTTCCGTACACAATTAGAATTTTTATTACAATCAAAGTTTGGATAATTCGAATTTTATTAAATTTCGATTATTAGAATATATCTATTATAATGTTACAACATACGTATTTTGAAATTTTTGTCGAAAGTTTGAAACAAAATTTTTAACTTCGACAATTTCCCACATTTATTTCTGCAACTCTGTAGTAAGTCCAATATTGTTTCATTTGAACATCATTGAATTTTTTAGTTGTCCCTTATTGTTTATATTGTTTGTTTTTGGTAGCATACAAATTAGCATAGTAAACAAATTTCCTAAATTCAAGTTTTCCATACCCTTGCATAAATTATCTTTCAAAATATTTAAATGAACATGTAAACGCTGTTATTGGAAATTAGTTCGATTTAATTAAAGTTCGTTCGTGTAACCCGTACTAAAATACTACCACTACAGATTTACTTTTTCCACTGAATTCAACAAAATTTCATGCGGAAATAATCGAAAAAACTATTTGTACTATCTAAGTACAAACCGTGCAGAATAAGAGGATCATAAATATTTATGCTGTACAGAAACTCTGTTGCGCGGTGGCCCTTGATCAAGTCTTATGATCAAGAGTTCTGGTGCAGGTTGATGATTGTTCTCGCTGGTTCGAGGTGTATTAAAACTTCGTTGTTGGGTTAGATGTTTTCCTTTGGTCAGATGTTGTCGATGTTTTAATTAGATGTGTTTTAGATGTTTAGTTGAATTTGGATTGTTCGTTTCGTGACGATGTGTCTCGTGCACTCGTCTGACAGTGATTGACGGTTTTCAGGTGTGTTGGTGTATATATACAAGGTGTCCCGTAACTCCTCGAACACCCGGAAATGGGGGGTTGCTGGGGTGACTCTGAACAACTTTTTCCTTTACCAAAATGTTGTTTGAAGCTTCATTTTTGAATTATTACCGAAAAACACTGGCCAATCAGAGCGCGCGTAGAGCCCGCGCTCAGGGACGAAGAACAGGCTCATCCGCGGTTACCGCGGACTTCTCGGTTATCGATCGCTGTCAAAAAAAAAAAAAAAAATATTAGAGGACTTAGGTCGAAAATTGATTAGCTTAGAAGTTATGAGTTTTGTCCCGAACGCCCATATACGCGAATCACTCTATGATGGCAAAAAACCATTTCTCTAAGCCTTATAAAAATATCGGTGCAAAGTCGGGCATTAATACGATGTGCTATCTTTTTGTCCCGGACTGTACACCACACACTTTCGATCGTTTGTAGAAATGTTGAAACACGTGTACATCATATTGTAACATTACTACTCTTGTTTGTTACATTTTCCTAACATTCTCTTAAAATGTAGAATGTCTAAAAAGTAAAACGTTTCATTCAGTTTCACTGGATTCTTTTATTCGAAATATTCTTGTTGGTAAGGTATTATCATACAATAGACTGTTTAGACGGTGGTTTGATCTGTATAATGCAATTTAACGAGAAAAGCGAGGAGGAAGGCGTCAGAAAGATGGCAGAGGAAACGCACTCTGAATCCAAGCTCGAACAAAAGAAGAAATTCCAGCAGATCCATAAAACTATTTGATTGTTCTTGTAAGCAGAAGTTTCCCTTTGAAGGGGGTCGTGACCCAATTTATTCAACCGACTGGGAGACAAAGACACTTTAGTCTTGGATGCAGAGCAATTAAGTTCTTATTCTTCTTGGTGTGTGCACTTGCCACCGATTGGGCCAATCGTTGAAGCCAATTTGGTCGTATGGAAGGACGCTATCCATGCTCGTAATAGGCTTCAATGAGATCATATTAGCAGCGTTGTTCGTGCAGCCGATCAGCCTGAAGATATCTCTCGGTGATGTGACCATCTGCCTCCGAGTAACCGGTTAATTAATCAGAGATTTCCGAGAATCGATCTGTTAAATACGGAGGCGATCGATATTGTCCATAATCGGCTAGTCTGATCGATATTTTAAGTTTATTTTGAACTTTCTCCAACAAATTTCTGTCAATTTTTCCGACGAATGAACAAAGTTTTTATAATTTTATACAATTTCTTTTTGCTTAAGTACAGATTGTGCTCGTAATAATTAGGAGGAATTATTTCTTGGCTCCGAAAATGGCAAGTTACGCATTCTTACCATGCATGATGGATAACATGAGAAAACTAACCGGGGTTATTCGACGAGTAGTGTCTTTTCTGTAATTAAAGATGTCGAAAGTAAGACTCTCTATTTTGTAAACGTTTAATATGTAAGTTTAACACTCGTCTCAGAGACAAGGCTAAATTTTTATTTCGCTATCGCAATCATGTAGAGAATGTTTGAAGCTCTTTGGAAGCTCTAGCATTTGATCACCTGCAGTTAACAATAGCTGGCATACTACTTCCATAGAAAAATTCCTCGTTCTTTACCAAACAAATATATATTATTAAAGAAAATAATTATATTAGAACTATTTTTATAACACAGTAATAAATAAATTTTCCAAGTAGTCCAAGAGATTATACGTCTGTGGTAACGTCTTAAAGATGCACGTCTACAGTTAAGTGTTACGGTTCCTCTGATTTTAATAAAAACACATTTCCCAATATGCAGATACACAATTTTCTCGTACTCATTTATAGAAATTTCAAAGAAATTCTTGTAATTCTCGGATTTAAATTGATTTTAAGAATCAATATCTGAACACCGCTATTTGAAGCTGGTGAGATGCCACTTGAGCAGAGAAGGAAATTCTTAAGTATAAAATACGCACTTAAAATGTCTTCTACTCCCAGCAATCCGACCTACAACTATTTATTCGATAACAGATATTATGAGCTATACGCAAAGAAACCAAAGCTGCCATCACCACTGTATGTTACAACTACCACGCCTCACATTTAAAATTAACTCGAATACTGCCCTTAAGTCTGAAAAGTATGCAAGAAATACTATTGAATTCCTTAACGAAACCAACCTCTTCCACAAAATCTAAAATCATTGTGAAAGCTCGTCGCTAATTACCTCGATGTTGATGCGACGTAAAACCCTATAAAAAAAAATATCTGAACACCATACAACATACAACGATAGAAGAAGTCGTTATCAAATAAATTCCACGTCCTTACAAAATTTGCATTCCCATTAGAATACTTGCAAAGAAGTTTCTAAGTGCTTAACCAAAATGCGTAATGTAGGAGGTGGGATTAAGAAGCTCGTGGAAATTGGAATAAGCGTGACACGTGACAGACAAGAACTGTCATCAAATGTTGATTGCTGTCGATTTAAAATCAATAGAAGACATTTGGAATTCATATCTCGTAATACCGTTGTACAATGAGCTGAGGGATCGAGCAAAGTGAAAAAAATTAGGAATCACGTGTTCAAGTAAATTGGCAATTTCAGCCAAGCTGATTGGCGCCCGAACGTCGGCTGCTGTGAGGGTTCGAGGTCGATCGATTCAGCCAATTGACGACCCTCTATTCAATGACGGTTGACGATGACTTGTGACACCGATCAAACTTCGTTTCAGCGATCTATCGATATTCCACGCACTCGTGGAAGATAGCTCTGCGAAAATTACTAAGCTAACTTTACAAAGTTTCTGCAACGTAAACATTTAACACGCTTATAGTAACACTTCTTGTACCGACACAATGATAAAACAGAACTGATATCGTGTCGATTTTAATTTTATCTTTAATTATTTTACATTCTGTGTTGTACCATAAACGATTCTAGTAATAATGGTTACTAAACTATAACTCGACTATATACTCAACGGTATAGATTCACCATTAGAAACCGATGTCTATCATTTTATTCACCCAGCACAAGATCAGGCATGTAAAGGGAAAGACTTATAGTTTACTTCATTTCTGACAAGTTTTTAAAAATTCATCTGACGAGCATTGTCTTGATAGACTATGTACACTACCAAAAGTTTGGAATCACCGAGCATTGCAATTTAGCTGCTAGTGTGTTTCATAAGATACACAGGTACATTATGCTTATATGATGTTGTTCGATCGTTACGATCAGTAGAGTACACTCGTAAAATTTTATCCCCTGTTTCAAGAATACCCGCCTATTCTGAAAAATAATCAAAGCGAGATCTACGAATTCTCTTTCAGGTTATACCTAAGGGCAACAGGATATTTTTCTGTATTTCGAGAACTGATTTTATTGTACCCTTCCGCTTCTGCTGCATCACACTCACGATACGAGATGAAAACTGTCCTCGCTCCAGTTACGGCAGGTTCTTCTGATTTGCTGACGCGTATCCATTTATCAATACGGGTAGCGTATAAATTCTTTTCTTCATAGGCAGCAATTAAAGAATCCAAGATTGGCATGAAACCACGGCAATAGAACAGCGAAGAGGGAACGAGAGCGTAGTTAGCCAGGTTCCTTTCGCTTAGTTCAGACACTAGCAAGCTGGAGTACCTTGAAGCCATTCGAAATTGTGGACGCGTTCCAAACTAGTTGAAAGCGATGCTCGGAACCTCTTTGCGATGCTCGTTGCTGCCAAACGTGCCTCTTCCAATGCCAAACACCTTTGTTAACATTTCGAAGTTTTCCGGAACTAAGCAGAAATTTTCAACGTGCTATTCAATGTATGTACGTCAATGGCACGTGTCGTTGAAATGTAACAAAGACGATAAGAATTGAAATGTAATTACCAGTTTGTTAGATAGAAGTACGTATCTGCGTTACGCCTGCAATCCTTGAAAAATAATCTGTTGCCTTTACAAACTGTTCGACGACGCGTCTCTGGAGAGTAAATTCTGCTTTCAATTACGTAGTCGTATATCGACTTGACCCAGCCGTTCGATTGCCTAGTCTGTGCCCTGATACGTTATCAAACCACCTCCACATAGCTGAAATTAGATTCCATATACACCTCCACATCGACGTGATTACAGGAGAAATTGGATGCAATAGAGGATAATGACTGCGTGGTTAAATGCTATGCAACGAATTTATGATATTACTAACCGGATGGTAATTTAAATTAACCGTGGATAATTATTGGTATCTGATATTTTCCATTTTTCGGCGAAACGTGCACTGTGCCGGGATAAACATTTTGAGGAAATCGTTTCGAGCGTTTCTTGTTGCTCCTTTATTGAAAGATTCATCGATGAATGTGAAAATTAGATTTATGTAACACAAAAAACTATAGCATATAATGAACGTTGACTTTGATGTTTGCTTGCATGGATCTGTTAGCGTTGAAAACGTGAGCAAAGCGTTACTTAGTAACGCGAGAACAGTTGCAAAGAGAATTACTCGGGTAAAGGAAAGGCAGAAACCAAAAACGCATTGCGAAAAGAAACTTGCTATTACTGTCCTCGGTGTAACGCAGGGTTGTGTTTAGAATACAGTGCTCCCTCGAACAACGCAGTTTCGTTTGTACGCGGATTTTTTTCTTGAAAAATTTCGACATTCATTTCGAATCAATGTACATATTTAGCATATTTTTATAGTTTTCTTTACTATGTTGAATAAGAGAGGTGAGAAAGAGGAAACGCGAACTCGTTCCTGTGAACTAATTCCTTGTAAATAATCGCTGAACACTTGGGAGAAGAATTAAACGACCGATGTATCCCTGCGAGCTGCAGTTTCACTGTATGCGTAGAAACAAATGAATTCTTATGAACGGTTTGTCATCTGTTTGTATTCGATGTTGCTGTTCAATGCACGATTTCAGAGAAACAGGTCGCGTAAACAATTTCGGAACCGTACTTCATTCACACGAATTTAGAACCGTATACTTTAGTGAATGTAACCATTGTAAATTTTGCATAATACGCACAATGAAACGGACACAAAGTGCTAATAATGGTGCTGGAAATACTCCTAAAAAGCACAGGAAAATGTTAATTTTACAGAAAGAAAATTGAGCTGCTTGACATGTGTTGCAGTAGTCTGCAGCTGCGACTGCTGGACGTTTTGAAATAAACGAATCTAGTGTAAGAACAATTATTTAAAAAGAAAAGGAAATACGTAAAGCTGTTGCTGTAACTAGCCTATCATGACAGTAGTATCGTTTATTAATGCAAATATAAAACCAAGAGATAGTGAAATGCATACTAACATGACCAATTTTTTTATTCAATTACTGTGAAAGCTAAATTTCTTATAAAAAAAACTTTAATCTCTATCTTCGATTCAGTTTTTCATTTAGAATTAGTACCTTCTCTCTTGTACCACCAATTACATGACACCCTGTGTATCACGTGTAATAGCGAACGGGTTAACCAATGAACGAGTAAAAAATTTCACATCAAGATAATCGCGAATCGACTGGTTACTTTTTTTAAATATAAAAGTCGATGAATAATTTCAGAAGATGAAACTATGTATGTGGTTAAAGTTTCACAGAAAGAAATGAAAAAAAAAGGAGAAGAAAGCAGAATGTATATCCGCATCTTACTGTTTCTGCCGTGTCTCTCCCATCTGTCTCACCGCTTCTCCAGTTGCACGTTCTTTATTCAAGAGTCTCGATGACGTTCTCCCTTTTATATCTTTTGTTTGGATGCCCTTGCCCTTGCCTAGGCGCACCCTCCGGCAGCGTCACTACGAGAGAACTCTTTCTTGAAGTGCCTACAGCACCCTCTCGACGACGGGGATTCACCGGACGATGCAGCGGCGTGCGTGCATACAGATGGAACGTCTTGCATTTCCACGAATGTATTCGAGGGTGCAGCCTGTGGCGACGAGGGAGAACGAGAGCCTCTCTCGTGGCCAAAAAGCAGACGGAAGCCCGACGGAGAGAAGGGATGTTATTGTAAAGCCATGACACAGCAGCTTTCTGATAAACGAGAAAACCTTGAGCACGCTTCTTTGCTTTCCCGTTCTCGAACTTTAACTTACTTTCCTCTGTTCTCAACTTTTTAGTGTCACACGGCCGCGTGCACCCCTTAGGATACGGAGTGTCCGATCAATCATCGACGGATAGTCTGCAAACTAACAATACTTTACAGTATCGTCCATATCTATTTTGATACTTTCACATCATCGGAAAAATATGAAATATACTTTAAGTAAAACTTCTAAATCTAATTTTTCCACTGTTTTCATCTGATAAGGTCATATAATGTTAATTAATAACGACTGGTCAAGATAATGCATGTTTAACATGAATTAGTATAAAGAAAAATAACAAACGCTGTACGAAAATTTCTTCTGCGGTTAGACTCGAGTGTCTCGAAATGTTTCCACGTTTTTGAACAACTTAAATGTGTACTTTAGCTACTTCCAGACACCTTGTACGTAATTCCACAAAAGTTTTGCGCTACCCTCTCACTTTCCAATCCACTTCTGTATAATTCTAAGCTCACTATTATCTTCTAAACGTTTGAAATAATTCGAACACACTTTTGCGCTATGTTTAGGATTGTTGTCTTGCGTAAAGTAAAAGTTCTTACCTTGAAGTCGCTTTCCTGATGACATTGCATCTTCTTTTATTTGTAATATATATTTAATATGTAATATACAAAGTTGAAAACATAAAGTGTGGTGTTTCATTTTTCGATCAAATGTACAGTCCACTAAATACGAAACTACTTCAACGAGTATTTAAGGGACTCGAGAAGTAAGCGTCATTTATTCGTTGCCAATATCAACCGTCAACGCTGTGACGCACCAAACAGATACAACGCAATGTCTTTAAATGGAGTTGAAATATTGCGGATGAAATGGTGTCGTCTGCACATGGTTCCATTATCACACTCAAGGCCGTGTGTTGCAGTCTGTTTGAGGGTTCCAACAATAAACGAATGGTAGCATATGATTTGGTACTTCAAGTAGAAAATGGTATTTCATTTACAAATGGAAAATATGTTAATATTAAGCTACACAATCTTTTTGCACTTTCTATCTGTATATAACACGAGTAGATAAACTAAGATGCTAAAGACATCAATAAGACCTTTACCTGTAACCGTACTTCCAAAAGCGGCTTCCCCCAGAGGGAGAAACCCTAATTTGTCCTAGCTGCATGCAGTTTTCAGTAAGTATATTAGAATCAGTTGACTTTCGCTGGATACAAGAATTCTTTGTACGGTCCTGACCATGGTTTCAAGTACTTATCTGCTCGTATCTGTCAATTTTCGGGTCCCGGCAGCTAAAACATGTTTACTTTGACGTCTGACCGATTTTACGACCTCGCTATATCGTGGCCCCGACTATAATTTAGTTTTTCGAAATTAGCAACTAATTCTGTTAGTTTAAAAGAAAAGAAATTGCTATATTTTTGTGCGATTTGACACGTAACAACTTGAATGCAGTCTGAAATAATACAAATAGGGATCGTATTGGGGAATGTGGAGAAAGAAAAGAACTCCGTGAAAAGATGAACCTCTCGACAATATCATTATCGGATTTTTCTCAATGAAAAGAACATGCCCAACTACTTACTCAAGGACTAACAAACTCTCACAAGCGTTTACACAGATGTCAAGCCATACAAAGATCAAACAAAGTCGCATGCTCTCTTTTGCACCCGGTATTTGCTTTTCAAACAATCTCTTTATTTACGAAAACCTTCGTCATTTTGTCAGAGATGCACAGCAATACTGTTTGCCTGAACAATCACTTGCATCTGTCTAAAAACAACCATGCTTTCTTCTACTTCATATACAAAGTTGTACAGTACAGTTTCGAAGGATGAAAGGAAAATAAGTGTGCACATTTCCCGGTGAAGAGAAGTAAAAGTTTCTTGTATAGATAACAAGGAAATGGGATAGGATCTTTTTAAATTGAAAATGTCAACAAATACAATACTAATCATTGAATCTTTTCTAATTTCAGGTAAGTTACCAATTCCTGTCCGAGTATTTCGCCCGTAAACAAAAACGAAGCTGGATGTTGCTACTTCCTAGCGGGTGTTAGAGCTTTCGGTAGTAATTTTTCCAAATTTAATCGTCGTTCAAACGTTATTTCTTCCAGGTAAGATTAGTTTAAACGAATTTCATTGTTATTTAATACTGGCTGGAAAATTTTTCGTGTCGGGATTCATTGCATCGAAGCTAAAGCCATTTTCCAGGCTCTTCTGCAGGCACACATTCTGATAGCAGTAACTAAAGCCGTCACTAACTTTTAATATCACTCTCTAATGGCCCCTTCACCGACGCTTAATCCGATTTTGCGTTTTTACGCGGCGCTCGAGTCTCACCTACGCGCACTCGAACGGTTAATTGTGCTAATTGAACAAGATTCCATCGGGCCGGTGCACGTAATGTTCGAACCGGCGCGGCGCGTTTTTAACCCTTGCACTATGCAGCTCTCTCCCTGCAAAACCGATTAAAGGTGCACCTTTTGTCGAGGATGTTGCGAAGAATTAGCAGGTTGTAATAACCCTTTCAAATCGATTACTAATGTCGGCACATTTTCGACAAAAATACTTTATTTTCATTCTTCTTTTCACTTTTTAAATATAAAAGCGCAATCTTTGACAATTGTTACCAGAGTGCTACACGTACTTTACACGTCGAATTAACTTCGTGTGTGTAGTTTAAAAAATAAATATAAAGAAGACTGTTTGTTGAATATTATGAGTTGGATCTGTTTAATTATATGCAAAAGATATTTTGAGAAATTTTGCAGTAATATTTCTATTGGCAACGAGTTTCAAACGAAGGTATTAAAGAATGAAAATACAAAAGATAGTGAATAGTGTTAGAGTTGGGATGGTAATAAAAAAATTAGTAATCGAGAGAAACTTTCTCGAGATTTATGGTAAATTTAGAATTTTAAATAGGTGTATTTCCTGTGCCAAACGTAATCTGAACCGCCTGACTTTATCGCTGTTGAATCAAAATGACCCTGCATTCGTCGTACGAGGGTTAATGTGACAATACCTTCTTGCAGTACTATAAAAATCCTTTCCAAATTTTCTCTTATACATTTCTATATTAACTAAAAACTGTCCAGTCGCACAGCCCACCGGCCAGTAAAGAATCATAAAATAATAAACAGTCCTTTCCAGCCGTCTTCCCAGCCCCTGACAAATTCCTTCCCTACCATGAAGCAGTTCAAATCGCATCCTGATCATGTTTCCTATCCCTTTCCCCTTTCCGGGTCTTCCCCAAATTATTTAAACTTTTGCACACCACCTTCACCCTCACGTTCTCCTTCCACTAGTTTCCTAACATCCAATCACATATCCGCATTTTTCGATTCCTCCTTTTCCACCACCTTCAACTTCCAACCAATCACGACATACACCGAGCTAATATATACACACGCGCTACCACAAAATACAGGAGTTGAAAAATATTCTGACCGAAAGCATCATCTTTTCACCATCACCACACCAACTATTATAATTTTGCCCTTCCGGGATTAATTTGTCGGGTGCGCAACGATACCAACCGCGTTCGAGCTTAAAACAGTTTCGTTCACTAGTGGAGCATCGTACAGTACCAGTAATCGAACCGATCAAACGTGATAAATTAGCAGCTTTTCCCTATTCTTTACATTCACTTACAGTCAATATTGCATCTAAAAGGAATTGAAACCGCAACATTGAATCGACGTACTTCGCGTCGAAGGATGCGCACACGATTATTTTAACGGTCGAACAATCGCTCGGCAAGTTTGTGTAACCAGTAACTTTACACGTTATTGTTTTTTTTTTTCTCTCTCCATGAAACTCTGTTGAACTAGCTACGTGCTCAGCGTCGTTAAATTAATTATCCGCCCGTGGAATTTAATAGTCGAAGTTTTCGAATGAACGTTGTTCCGCTGGGAAAATCGATTTTCGTAATCCTTTCATACTTTTCGCACTCGTTTAATCCGATCTCGTCGAAGCTGAAGAACGAAAAGCGTTTCTCAGTATCATCCAGTCGCTTTTAAACTTTCGTGTAAGTTACAACAAGAAAATACTTCCAACCCGATTACTTAAGCTTTCGATTAGAAACGCACTTTTATCGTATCTTCGTGGAAGCAAAATATGCTGTAAAATTTCTAGAGTATCTATCGGAGCGAAGCTGAGCTATACTGTTATGCTGTGTGTATGAAAATTTTGGAACTGCATCCACTGTCGGTGTTTTTGTGTTTTGTCCGTCTTTTTACGTTATGTTATATTTATTGTAGGAATTTTAAAATACAAACCATTCCGTATTCCATGTTTTACTGCAATCCGTTCCCAGATTTCTCCTTTTAGTTCGTTGTCTCTGTAGACCGTTGCTTCTACATCCCGTACACATGGGTATTTCCTGACAGTCTCAATAAATTGTTCAGTTTCCATTATACATAAGTACGTTACTAGTCGTAACAGGTTTAAATTGACAACTGAGAAGCAGAAACAGTGACGTTGGCGGTCAGGTGATGCAGTTGAGGTGGATGAGGGCGTATTTCCTGACAGTCTCAATAAATTGTTCAGTTTCCATTATACATAAGTACGTTACTAGTCGTAACAGGTTTAAATTGACAACTGATAAGCAGAAACAGTGACGTGGCGGTCAGGTGATGCAGTTGAGGTGGATGAGGGCCGTTGGTCCTCGTGCGAACCTGGATGCCACATGTGCACTTCTTAGGCTACTCGAGGACGAAGGCAAGTCTTAACCCGGGGAGAGACAAAAGAACGGAAACTAAAATCTGAGAGAATTGGAAAAGAGAAAATTCGCGTGGAAGAATAGAACAAGGTTCGGTAACGGTTTGTTGGCAACGACGTACCCACCGCAGAGCCATGGAAGACTAGGGGTGTGGAGAGAGAAAGCCGTGCCTTGCTATTTCTAAAAAATGGCTCACGAGGAAATCGAGTGCCACGTCTAATTTAGCTTCCAAAAAAACACCGCACAGTTTAGCTTACAATTAGCTTTTCGTGAAAACGGCTCCGTTTAAAGCAAATATTTTCAAACTTAGCTTAGCATAGCACAGCATAGCTCAGCTTAGCTTTCCGGTGGATCCCCTCTTCAATAGTAGTATTAAGCGATATCTCTAAGGGATACCGCAAAAATGTATAAAGGCATTTGGATCGCGTCATAACGACGACAGTTATGCTTCACGACAATAAGACGTCACGGACTTGGAACTTAGAACTAACCGAATGAAGCCTTTGAAATTTGCGAATGTACAGTAGACTACATGACAGGGGTGGCCAGTTGCACTACCTTTGGAAGCTACATTTCAGGAAGGAATATTTGAAAGAGCCATTTATTTATTTTTGATAACGAAACAAACAATGAGAAACTGAAAAATCAGTTTAATTTGTTAAAGTTTACCCACAGATCTTCAAAAGAAATGAAGTAAGAACGTCATTGTTCGCGCCCGCGGTAGGTTTTTCTGGTCATAAAACGGCACCGCTTTCAGGGCTGACAATTTTGCATTAACAAATTCGGTGCCCCTTCTCCGAAGAAACGCGCTGCGGGCGTAAGGTGAGGGTTGTCGCCACCATTTAGGCACCCTGATTGGTGAATTTCCACTTCACAAGAATGTATAAAGAGCGAGCTCACCCTCGCCCGTCAGGTCAGATCACGAATAAAGTTCAACTAAATATCAACAAGAAAGAACAGTCTCTAATATACCTGCTCAACGAGGTTCAGAATAGTTAAGTCAAGGCTGAACCACAGCGAGCTCAGAACCGAACAAGGTCGAACGCAAAAAATTCGTAGAATGTTTTCTGTTTTCTTATATCGTCAACGCTGCAACAATTTCTTCTATTGAGTCGTGTACCTTATATCGTTGTTTACCATCGGTTCTAATGTCACGATCGTTTGACATGTGGTTTGTGTGCAGTGGCAGTTTTAGTAGGCACTTGTTACTATATAGCCGTTGTCACAAGTCAAGCAAGGTTTCTTGCGATTTTTTGAAAGAGCAAAGAATTGTCTCTCGATTTATTATAATATCACTGTCCTCGATCACCTACCCTATTCTCCTGATGTCGCCCCGTGTGGCTCCTTTCTGTTCCCAAAAGTAAAAAAATCATACGAGAGGAGCATTTTGGGGATATAAAAGTTATACAACGAGAAATGACGAGGGTGCTGAAAAGCATTTCGAAGAAAGAGCTCGAACACGATTTTGTGCAATTGAAATGACGTTGGATTAAATGTATTGGTGCTAAAGGAGGGTATTTTGAAGGTGATAATATAGATTTAAACGAAAGTGCAAATAAATAATTTTTATGAATTTTTTCTACCAACTTTTTGTCCACACCTCGTATGCTCGCAGTTTAGATTAAGAAAGTTGTACAAAGCTGTAGCGTTCTTGTGGCTGTACTATTCCAGCTCACGTAAGCTCCAGAGCTAGAGAAGTTCTTCCCACTTTGTCTTCGTTATCATAGTGCAGAAGGAACGATACAAACACTTGCCACGAGAATTAAAGTATCGTGTTTTATCTGAAAGTGCAGAGAAAGATGGAAATCACATCAACTCCCCTTTTTTTTGGGTACACCTCCCACTATCCGTGAATAGCAGTCTTACGTCATAACATCGAGGCTATTCAACGTGATTCGCGCGAGGAGAATGACAAGAGTTGCAGTCTGCTTTGACTTCGTCGATCAGAATGAAACTGAAAATTTCATAGCAGAGGCTTTTTAACCAAAATGACAAATAAAAAGGAACATATTGCGAGTTACTTGAATTTAATTAAATTAACGCGAATTTTCCGTAGACAGAAGAGGAAGGAGCCGCATCTGTCGCGTAAGCCGCATATAATGGGATCATCTATATGAGCGCCGAACGGTCTTTGTGAAAGACAGGCTTTGTCGAATACAGGGCCCATGGTGCTCGGTATTTCAGTCTATGGCTGTCACGGACCGGTTCACTCGATCCTGTAGGATTCCGCGAGTGTCGAAGCTCGTTGACACCGATGGCACAGAGTGTTGAATGCCACTCGGTTACTGGACGGCTCTCTATAATCTGTCGATCACACTAGCTCTGGGGCAAAGCTTCAAGAGCTTTTTAGCTGTGACTCGAGTGATTGAATTCGCGATCGAGAGAACGCTGATAGCAAAGAGAGAAACGACCACGGACGTTGCGGCAGAGAGGAAGGGCTGTCCAGGGGAATGGACTTTCGTCAGACAGAGTACCGTCTCTCCGAGCTCGTAAAATCATCTGCATGGAATAAGAAAAATTTACGATCCTATTCTAACAATCAAACGTTGCAACTCGACGGTTCTAACCAGTTATGAAAACTGGCTTCGTAGTTAAGGACAGTATTGACTTCAATCTACACTTATGAAAATATTCTCAAGTTCTTGCGCAATATTCCATTTATCAATGTTCATGTATCGCGTCATAACGACGACAGTTATGTTTCGCGACGATAGGATGACACAGACTTCGAACTTGGAACGAACTGAACGAAGCCTTTCGAATTTACGAATGCATAGTGGACTGTATGAGGTTGTACAATCTGAATCACACACAGTGGCCAGCAGAACTGTATATTTTTACTTATAACTACTCAACAAAGTATAAGTATCGAAATTAAATGTCTCAGGTGTGTACTCATCGAATGTGTATGTATAGCTCCGAATAATGTGAAAAAGTCTTTAGACATTGTGTGTTTTCTGATTGGGTATTCGATGTGTAGTTGAAGTGTCTTCTGGGTGTGTTCCTATGTTCTTTTTTGAGATTGCATATAAAAATCGCCCTATTGTTCGGTCGACTAACGGTGAATTTTAGAGACAAGCTGGTTCCCTTCTGTTGGGCCTAGCGCACATGGTGTCCGGGTGTGTTGGCCTTCGAGTTAGGCGCTCAATGAAGTAATTTGTTGGCCGTCTTTTCGGCAAAATATTTCTCTTTTGCGACCAAACAGTCCGAAGCTGACAATAATGTACAACACAACAAGTGTACTACTAAATCTTTTATTGCACATATTATGATTAGAATAACTTTTAATTTTCAAGTTCAAAAAAATGCTAAGAAATAAATGAATTCTTTAATATCTGTAGAAAGAAAAATGTGAATTACTTGACGACGATAAAAAAAATTATTTTATTATAATCTTTTTTTAATGGTAAATATTATGAAAACTAAGTCATTCAATGCATACTATGCCAAAAATTAATCAACATTATTTGAATGATACACAAATCAAATAATAAAATTTTTGCATATTAAGTTTCGAGCGTAACGGCTAATCACAAAAATAGTATTTACCGCTATATTCAAATTTCTGTTGCACTTATATCTTAATTAAATACGACAAATATAACGCAACGATAACCTGTACGTAGACGCATTGGTAATTAAACTTTAAACCTTGTAACCGTTAAATGTAAATTTTTCTACCACAGATTTAATTTAATTGCTTGCATTTAAATACGCGTAAAGTGTGACTTTCATGTTGCAAGCGAAATTTTTTATATGCTTTCGCATGATAAAAGTATAACCCATATACAATTCTTCTTGTCATATTCCGTTCTTATTCTCACCTACGTTCTCGTAATTTAAAACTTGCAAATCAGTTGCATTAGTAATATTACGATATAATCAGCGTTCATATTACTAAGTTAACTTTAAGGTTAAATTTACATTTTCAGTCACTTTGATTTATTATTAAACATTAAAGATCTATTATAAAACATGTCAACGAAAATACTGCACTCAGCAGCGCTTAATATCAGCAAAACTTGTAGATGAGAAGAAATAAATGTTGAACAAATTTTTACTTGAAAAATACTTTGAAAAATTCTAATTAAAATATACCGTAAATTATTGAGCGCTTCTCTCTTACAGAATATTCACCACTTTTTCAGCACTTAGGCAATATTACATGCGATATTAGATATTCATTATAATGTGTTGCGAGGCGATCGTTTGACTGCATAGCCAATTACTTCTTTCATCCGTTGAATTTTTTAATTGTCAAAATTCCTATTGCCTTATCCTGCCCCTTTTTCTACGAGGACATACTAATTAAGCATTCCTCCTTTCAATCAGCACCTCCATCGTTTTCGCACACTTTAAAATTGCCTTACAACAAATCACACACGTTCATTTTTTTTCCGATTCTCATTATTCAAATTGACCACACCTATCGTCAGTTTACTGATTTTCATTTCTTAGATAGAGTGATTGCTTTTTTCTGAAACAGTGAGTATTCTCAGTACAAGCACGCTTTTGAAAACAAGCTACACCTTCTTCAATTATCGTTCAAAATTCGTAATTCAGAGCTCTATTTAACCCTTGTGTAGGCAACCGGGTACCAGGGTACCCATTTCTATATTTTCCCTTCACAATTTTTTGTATTCTTGTGGAAGTATTGTAAAATCGCTCCGGATCCCTATTTGTTGGACATTTTTAAATACTAAAGCTTGAAACAACCGTGAACATTTTTGTCGCCTAGTGACTATTACTAACATTTCCCGCAGTGTTCCAAGATATTATTTCCAACTACAAACAATGTTATTTAAAGAAATCAGAGGATCGGCGTAAAACGTCGACCACGATTTTCCAGGATCGTGTTAATCCGTCCACTCGACGTTACAAATATATATTTCAGATTGACTTTGGTAAAGTAAATCGATCCCTGTGGACTCATAGATGGGAAAAAACCGCGTTACAAGTTGGAAATGTACGCCGTGTACCAACTTCGCAATCAACTGCATATAATGCTTTCCGTTCCTCGTGATAACAGGGTGCAACAGTTTATAGAATTTCCCTCGGAATTGGAAACAGGTCTTGCTCCTCGTAATGCAGCCGAAACGACTTTCCGTTGATGCTTATTCGACCAGCAACCGTTTCATTAAGGAGTCCTGAACAACGAAAACTCTCTCGTTGTTAACAAAAACATATTAGCAAGTAAAATTGTTGTTTTTCCTTAACTTTGTCTTATTTTCTCTTCGCTTCATTTGTTAATCATTGCCTTTAGCGTGTGTTCCGTACCGAACATTTTTTTTGTCTATTTTCGCATCGAGCCTTTCTCCTTTTATTTTTATAGCTTAAAGAAATTGTAAGACGGACCTGAAGAATCCGTGATCTGGGGTACAAGGTCAGTTATAGTTTCTTGTGGAAGTATTTCAACCAACGATTAAGTGAGAATAAAAAATTCTATGTAAATGAAATTAATTCATTTGTTCGAAAAAAGCGAAGCTCATCTTGTTACTCTCAATTTATTAAAATTTTCTCATTATTGGAAAAAAGGGGGAACGATGGAACGAGGGAAATTGAGGATGAGAATCCTTGCGATTAAACTGGGTAAAATACAGGTTAAGGGATAAACTAATGTAAGATCAAAGATAATTAGTTTTGCTCGAAGTGACGAAGTTGATCTTGTTACTCTCAATTCGTTATACTTTGTCATTACTGGAGAAAAAAGGGGAAAAGATAGAATGAGTGAAAATCCTTGCAACTAAACAGGGTGAAATACAGATTAAGAAACACACGAGACAAAATAGCATCTGTTCCGTACCGAACATTTTTTTTGTTTATTTTCGCATCGAGCCTTTCTCCTTTTATTTTTATAGCTTAAGGAAATTGTAAGACGGGCCTGAAGAATCCGCGACCCATAGGATTAGCCGGGGCCGTTATTAAGCGCGTACCCTCGGTAATTTCACCACCAGAACTCAGTTTATTAACCATTGTCCCGATTTTCCAATTACTGAACTAGTGTCTTCCTTCTCTCATGTCCTATCTCCTTTTTTCGGAATTCCCCAAGACCCCGACACCTCATCCTTCTACCACCACCTTCTACCACCACTTCCCACCACCACACCCTACGACCAATACTTAATGTTCTTATTTCTCCCATTTTTCACTTCTAAAATTAAACTCCGCCCTCAGTAGCTGAGATGCGTGACTTCCTCTGAATTTCGAATCAGTATCATTCTGAACGTTAAACAACCAAGTATTGAATCAGTCCGAGTGCTGAACGCATAATCAAGTCGTTTATATTATAACGTTGGAGAAAGGGTATTCCGGGATCGCTTCAGACCTCGTTAGAAAACAGTCCGATTTTTCTCTCGTGATCCAAGTTTGAAACATAACTCAAACCGACGCGAGTACACGACAGCGTGTTTAACGAAAACATATCTTTGTAACTTACATAATCTTTGTAACTGACAAAATAGTCTTAATTTTTCTAATGTTAATCTGTCGTTCGTAACAGTTCGAGAAAAGTAGGCTTGAAAATGCTTCCAAAATGGTCCACTATATGTTCTACTTTAGTAGTCACCAATTAAAAAAAATTATTGCATTTGTTACCAGTTAATGTGTATTCCGACGTATTATAATTAACGGTAGGTGTGAAAATTTGTCAACGCAGGTGCTCTAAGTAACGTGTCATTGATAAGTGTGATCTATATAGTATATTCGCGTGATTGATACTTGGACAGTCCGGCGCGATAAAATTGAAAATTTGAACCGTAAGTATACTACGAAGGACTATAATTATAGTAAGTTACCAACCTTAATTATTTCCCTTGATGACGTAGCAGACACTTGGGATGAAATTTCCATTAACTCTTACGAACAGCTTCAAATTACGGATAACGAAGTCGTAATTGACATCCCTTTTTCAATCTAATTTCAAAAATTAAACAGAAGTTTCGGTTTCGTAATGATTAGTTGTTGCATTTGCGCAACTATGGCGTGAAGCTTTTTAATTACGATTAAGAATAGATCTAAAATATTTTTATTTATTTAATACAATTTTGAATCCTAGTGAAACTTTATATGACAACGTATAAGTGATTAAAGAACTTATATTCCTACGTGTGTTTGAGTAGTCACATTTATTACATTTTTGTATTGTAACGTTTACAATTTTATTACTTTATCTACGGTGAAAAGATGCAACTAGAAACTTGGAAATTATTTTATAGCTAAAAGGATAGATGTATTTATATTTCTCGTCCAAATAGATAAATTTCTATTGCATTTAATACCAAGAAAAAAATTGATTTATGAATAACTCTAGAATAAAATTAGAAAATAACGTTTATATTTTTCATTTTTTGTATTAACTAATAAATGTAATTAATTTGTTTACAGAATTCTTCATTCCAAAGAAAATAATTAAATAACAAACGTTTATTTTCACTTTAAAGATTCGGAACAATTTCAACATTAAAGTCAAATTGTATACGCTATTATATTTTGTACAATAATTGTCAGGTAATTGTTGTCCACTTTTACTGCTTTAAAACGTGTATTTATCCATCTTTTTTCTTTGTGAACTGTGAAAAATCTCACTTTGTCGGAAATTTTAAAACCTTCTTTTCTTTGTTTTAACAAAATTGGAAGTTGAAGAAATCCTAGGGAAGTCTCATCAAATTCCCTCACCGAAAGTCCGATAACCTACTAAGAAGGAACTTTTCAATATCTCCTAAAAAGTATCAAAATGGCACTTTAACTTATAAAATAATCGCGAAACTAAAGAAACTTTGCGAGCTCTCTACTGCCGCTGTTACCTTTGCCTTTATTATCCTTTTATATCTGCTCCTTTTTTTAATTAATTCTTCTTTATGCCGCTGTGTGTCACTCTTACTGAATGTTTATTAAAAGATAAAAGAATGAAAGTGAGATAAACGTTATTTTCTGAAGCATGCAAGAAAATAAAAATGTCTATATTTTAGTGGTAAACGTCAACATTCATTTTGCTACAACGCAGAAAACTCGTAAAGCTACACTTTATTTTCGAATAAAAAAGTAAAATACGCTATTATATTTGTGTTGTGACAACCAGAAAATTTGGAATCTGAGAATGATGTTTTATTTACGTTCGAATGGCATACGAAGGAGAATGTTAAAAAAAGGCCAATTTTGGCATACGGCCGGAACGAAAAATTTTTCTACCGCATGATTCTACGCATCATGTCTGTCTCGTTTCCTTCGGATGATGGTCTGTTCGTAAATTAACCACTTAGAAACTCATATTGAGTATTATTTACAAAGATTGTTTAAAACCAAAAATAATGACAAATTAATCGAAACAAGGAATTCTTTGATGACAGCTTCAGATTAGTTTCTGCCAATATGGAAATTACTGTTAGGCAGGGGACGACGGAGACTTAATACCGTATATCTTAAAGGAAAGATTGCAAGCAGAAATTTTAAATATCAATTCACAAGAAAAATGCTGCAGTTATCTTTTCTTAAGATGTCTAAAGAAGAATAGAAAAAGAATTTTATAAAAATGTTCAATGATGTTTAAAACATTTAGATTTTATTTTGTTTGTCTATTTTGTTTGACAATAAATCCTGAAATAAAAGTGCTATCCCATATTTAGACCATCAGCGTGTTTTGCAGCGTTCGGATGCTGAACTTCCTTATTTTGCTTTATTCGCGAAAATGGTTGTCGAAAAACTGATTTCGTTGCTAAAAGTTATTACACGCTGATTGATTGCAGCCAAAAATTCTAATTGCCAATCAGCGTGCCTAATGGATATCGTAAACACCCTTTCGGTGCGCCTTTAACGCAGTTTTTCCTGGAGAGAGTGGGGCGGTACCTGATCGGTTGTACGATATGCCGAAAGTTTGGTAACGGTGCGGAATTTCCGCCAGGTTCTGACCCAACGGTTCAGTGCACCGTTAGAACCCGATGTTGAATTTACATTTAGTAAACTTTTGCTTTATAACACGTTTTCGGCTATTGAGGATGAACAAAAATACAATTTTAGAACCGTCGACGAAAGGTTAATTTCTCTCGGCGAAAAATATACGAAATATCGAAGAATATCGGCCGCGCCATAAACCGTGTCAAACGAAGGGAAACGAACGTGGAATATCATTCGTTTCTCAATGCACAAGTGCACATTTCCAAACCACTTAATATCTGCTGCAAACCTTATTTTCATCCTTCGGTTAGCCCACTGGATATTCCCTCGAAACAAGCTTGTTCTCGTTGCTCGTTTTCATCCAATTTTCCTGTAAGATAACATTCGAAAGCAACGTTTTGATCGCGATTTCGCGATTGCAGTGCGAGGGATGCGCATTGCGCCGTTGTCTCTCAACGTTTCGTCGAGCTGCAGAGTTGCACAACTGCGTATCTGCATCGCCCGCGGGCCTCCCGTCAGCTTTTTACTCTTTCAGCCTGGTTCTAACACGCGGAAAGGGTAAAACGACCTTTCGAAACTCACCGTAGTACGATATACAGGTGTTGAGACAAGAAAAGCGAATAAAGCTGGTTCACTTCGGTGAATGGATGGGCTCTTTCATTCCTCTATCTCGCAACCTATATCCCGCTTCTCTAAACCTTTCACCTAATTTCTTCGTCTCATTAGGCTTCGATGAAATGAATGATCTTGACGTACTTTAATTAGCGACTGTGTCACGCGTATTCCCTTTTTGTTTGCCTCTCTTTTACTAATGGTCTCTGTGGTAGAAATTTATCCAGATTTAAATCTCAAGCAGTCAATTTCTTGATAAATATGCAGCGATTAAAATTATTCCTGAATAATGCAAACATATAGAAGAAATGATGAAAAAGTATTTATTAGTATGCGTTACTAAATTTTTCGGGAAATAACTCTCTTATTTAAGTTGTAATGGAATAGGCCTATCTCATCTCTGTGTTACATATTAGCCAAAACGGTCAAATCTACTAATCGAATCGCGTGACGAAGAGTGTGACATCGAGACCGAGTGAAATAGTGCAAAGCCAGCAATGCAACGAACTTCAAAGCATTAGCGTTGACACGAACTCAAAGTGTTAACTTTATATTAATATAGTGTAAAAATTGTCCTCGGTAAATACAGGAGTCCTACTACTATGTCAGCATGTGCAGTTAAGAACCTAAGCGTAAGAGCTACGAGAGCGTCAAAGGTGAGGTCAGGCGATGCGAGCGAAGTACCCCTTTTGCTCCTTCACCGTCCCGCTGGCTATCTCCTTATCTCTACATAGTGCATACAGATCGGTAAAGCAAAGATGAGGCTTCTGCAGGGTTTAGAGTCCAGAAATGAGAGGTGCAGGAGAAATTGGGACGTCTTCGCTGTTAATCAGCCAATAGTCATAGAGTAAGGCTATCGCAGTTACTCTTCAATGAACAATGATAAGCGACGATCGAGTCTGGCATGAGCAG
Source organism: Habropoda laboriosa (assembly GCF_001263275.1). NCBI lineage: Eukaryota > Metazoa > Arthropoda > Insecta > Hymenoptera > Apidae > Habropoda > Habropoda laboriosa. The sequence continues at coordinate 1,484,243 of NW_017100263.1, read as the reverse complement.
TTGGTAATGGATAAGCAGTCGATAACAGATCAAAGGAATAATTTCGTGCATTCAATGAATAATCCACCGGTATTTTTATCGTTTTCATCCTATTCTTTCATTATCCATAAATACCTGAGCTGGGAAAAACCCAGGATAACAGTACCGCTCGCTCGCGAGCATGTGCCTCGGCTCGCGCGGGTTTATGATACGTCAATTGCTATTGAGATGCACGAAGAAACTCCAAATTCTCCGCTTTTATGAGAGGTTTGCAGCCCTCCTGGCAATAAGGAATAACTAGCAAACGAAACATTAAACGCGTATTCAAACCTTAATCTCAAAAATAACAGAGTCGCGTCCGTATCGTAAACCTGGTCTAAACTTGAGCATCCTTAACACTAACGTCGATGAATAGAAATGTAGCTACTTCGATTAATAGAAGTTATTTATCCGCCTTGGGATACTTCCTAAAAGATGAAGTTACAGATTGTGCCTGATGTTTAGTTGTTTAGACTCTTAAACTTCGTTTTTGACCGTTCTTAAACAGTCCTTCTGCTTTATTCATCCTAAAACTCTAGGGCTGAGTGAACCTGAATAGCAAATCAGCACATTTTCACCCCTTGGTCAGACTTCTATCGTCCACAAGCTGTTCACCCTGGAATTTCCAAGTTGTCAGAGTGGCAGCACGGCATCTTGGTCATATTAGGGGGCAGACTCAAAAGGTCCTAACTAGATCGAGCTGCTTACTATGCAGAGCTGGAAAGATTGGTCGTGAAAGAAATGCGGGTCTAATTGGATTATATCTCCATAGGCCCACCCTCTCCGACACAATCATAGAAGTCGGGCACACGTATTGTTATTATTGTCTGAACGCGATAACATCGACGAATCGGATCATATACAATAGCCTCGAGTGACAGAAGAATTAGGCGATGGAAACGAAATACCTCGCTTGCCCATGTGCCGTCCCGGGGTCAAACTCCTGAGCTTTGCACGGTCCTTACCTGTCACAGCGTGACTTTATGACAAGTCAATCGCTACCGAATGCATAGGGTGCATATTCTGCAGAAACGTGAGTTTCTGAGTCCATAAAACACTTTTCTGGGCCTGGGCATCTGGCGTAAAGAATATGGAATGTAACAAGAGTCTCACAAAAGCTAAACCAAAAGCCTTAACACTTTACATTAAGTGTGCTTAACAAGGTTACTAAAGATTGGTATTTAAAAAATGGAGTTCATTTAATTGTAGACGTATCAATGGGAAGAACTCTTCCAACGATTTGCCCTCGCGAACGTGTACCTATACACACTTTAAATCTCGACCAAATCATCGATGGATCGATCGAACGGTCGTGCGTTTCCATTGCGGCACGACTTAAACATATTCAGCCTTTTTCCCCTTTTTGCCAGCTTAAGAATCGAAGCGATGGGTTCGGTAACACGATGTTTGCCATGGAGGTAGGTCGATCCATCTATAAGGCAAACAGTCTACGTCGTTTGTGCGACGTGTAATCCTTTTAGGTGATGCTTCAGGCATAGTCTGTTTGCGCGCTCTTGAAATGTCCTCGTTTAAAAGCTGGATGACGTTAATTATCAGAGGCGTTGGGAGAAATGGGGGGAGTGCAGGTTAAAGCGTGGCTTTTATATTTTGCGCGAACGGTGTCGCGAGTATTACTGGATATCGCGTTTCGATCGATTAAAGGGGGCACACAGCGCTGAACGATCTATGTAATTAATTGCTAAAACCTTTCACGCCTGAAATAGAGTTTTTATCACGCTTCGTTAATGTTAATGCCTTTCGAAACGCTGGACGTTAACCTATTATCGATGTAATAGTCCCCTAAGTTCTGTCCCTCGTAAAAAGGCGCTTAATTAATAGTGGAAATCAAATAAATACGAAGAAATATATGTTATTTGTTCCTTATTAACTAAGCAACGTGATAAATAATTAAATTGCTCAAAATGTTCACTCTTTGCCTTTACACATTTTTTCAATCAGTCCGGTCACTCGTTTATTGCCACACGCACCACTTCTAGCGGTATCAAAGCTGCTGTCTTCGCTAAATCGGCTTTTAACGCCTCGAGATTTCGATGAGGCTTAAAGCAGGCCTTCTCCTCTAAAACATCCCACAGTTGGTAATCCAAAGGATTGAGATCTGGATTTCCTGAGGACCAATCTTCGGCGGCGAAAAATTCGCTTTGTGTGTCGGTGCTGAGTCTCGATGAAGTATACCCAGTGCTTTCCCGCAAACAAGGTATCACTTAAAGACTTCATTATCTTTTCCAAAGCGTCACTTTGGTAGTTGGCTGCATGTATTTTGACTCCCTGCTCACAGAAATGCAGTTCAGTGACGCCGTCGTACGACACTCCCCATATCTGAACCGCATCACTGAAGCCGGGTGATGCTTCCTTTCCACCTTCGGAATTTTCTCAGCGGCTTCCCGAGCTTCTATCATTTTACCTGTTAAATTTTTCTTCCACCGTGAACATTTTTTCGCTTATGAAAAGAATTTGCCGGTAACCGCCATTCGCGTGCCACCGAGGCAATCTCTTTGCTCTCCTGACTCTTATTTGACGTAAAGCCTCTGTCAACCGCTGCCCGGTGCTTCTTCGGTAGGCTTCAAACCTAAGATCTTGTTTGATGATACGCGACGTGGTTCGTTGTGGGGTTTTCATTTTCCTAGCCATGATTTTCTGCTCGCGGGTCGGATTTCGTCGAATCCTCTGAGCTACGGCTTTGATGGCTGCTTTTGTTCTTGTCTCACGTGGTCGACCGTTTCTTGATCTGTCATCGACAGAAGACATCTCGCTATATCGTTTCATTGCACGATTGATGAATTCTTTCGTTATTTTTAATGGTTTCAGGAGACCGAAAATCTCAACTACAATTTTGTTTCATTTGTGCAACGCGTACATGGCGATATGATTCTCTTTGATGCCCCACTCCATGTTTACGCGCGACGTATCGAGCAAAACTGATTTCTTTGCAATAGTTCAGGATTTACTTAAGATACGTTGAGTAAACAAACTCGAGAAGTATCATTTGAAAATATTATAGAGGCCCTTGTGAAGTATGTACGGCGATTATGTACGTTAGCCGACTATGTCCTAAAGGTAAAGTACTGTGTTACTTAAAAAATTATGTGATTTGTTTTGCTTGAAGGCGGTCTTGGAGGATTTATGTAAGATCGAGTAGCTAATTTTCAACTATTTATTTGTCAAGCTTGTTATTGTAGGCTTACTATTGTTTTATTAACTGGCTTTGTGATTTTTTTAAATAGTCACATTCGTTGAAATTAATGTTTATTACCAACACAACCTGTTTTCCTTTATCCATTACTCGTTATTATAAAACGCTGTGGTACGATTTTCGAAAAATATTGCCAATATAATAAAATTATATACGCTATTATATTGGTCGAAGAAACCTGCAGAACTTTTTCCTCTTTTATTTTTTTCTAGTACTTACCATTTACGAGAAAAACACTGGCTAGTAATAACGCGAACACACTCTATATCACAGCAAATGGTTTATGCAAATCTATGGTCCTTGCCACTACTTCGAGGCTTTAATCTGATTAATGTCAGAAGTGATTTATTTTTTCCAGATTTTCCATTTTTTCTTCACCTTAAACATAAACAATTATTTTCAGTTATTTGCTAGCTTATTTTTTTTTCTGTGTTATTCCAGTTATTTTTCTTTTTTCTATAATTAAATTGTATCCTTAATGAATAAAACTAAAAACTGGTGAAATATTCACTGTAATAATTATGATTATAAATTTAT
>NW_017100263.1:1469237-1480386 GCF_001263275.1 Habropoda laboriosa | reverse complement strand
TGTAATAATTATTATTATAAATTTATAATTTATAATTTTCAGTAAAACACCAACACTACCTAATTTCTATTTTTCAACTGATTATCCTCACCAAATGCAATCGTTTTCCAAAAATAAATTTGACATGAATTTACTAAATTCAGAACTCAACGAGGTATCGATTTTTCTTTAGACCTTACCGGAAATTGTATTCCTCCCTTAATTCCTTATTTTCTGCGGAAACGTCGTTTCAGTAATTTCGTGAAATTTCCGTGTTTCCGCGTGCACCACCGTTCCCCTCGTTACTTTCATTTTCCCGTTTGGAAATAATTTACCTAATTTCCTGAGGTCTCATACTATTACCGACCAAATCGTCTTTCTTTCAGAATTTGTCAACGGAAACATTTTCCACGGTTCACTAGCGTGGTTATCGAATCGAAGCGTCTCGACGAGAACCGATAAAGGGGATAAAAGCGTCGCTTACCACTAGGAATTGATTTTTGACGGATTCTTAACGATCTCCCTTCCCCCTTTTTTTTTTTGCAGCCTGAGAACCGAACAACCGAGTGGCCTCGACACAGGCGGTGTTCGTTTCGAGCTAAGCAGAGCCCTCGATCTTTGGGCGAGGAACTCGAAGCTCATCTTCCAGGAAGTTAACAGCGATAGAGCGGATATTCTGGTCTTTTTCCATCGGTGAGTATCCAGCTTTACCAATTGTCTCGTTTACTGTAACAATCGCTTTACATGGTATACAAAGTGATCGATTTTCATCCTCCCACGCGATAACTCGAAGATTAATAGGTACTGAATAAATTTTCACCAAACCATTTTATACAGTCCCTTGTAAACGCCTTTGACTCGTTCGAGTATTTTACCTGTGCTTCGTACAACACGGTCGGTCCTTTCAGACGATGTTTAAAATTTTGCATTTCAAATAGCAAGTTTACAATGCACGTACACATACAGGGTGGTCCGTGATTCGTGGTACAAATGGGGTCAAGAAGATTCTATGGCTGGAAATAAGACGAAAATAATAATTATTTATGTCGATTCTAAGTACTAATTTACCTTGCTTGAAAATTGCCCACTGTTACAAGGTTTCGTTGCAAAATGAACATTTAGGTATTAAAACAAAAAGCTGCTATAGTCACAGAAACGATGAATATTAGCTAGTTGCGCCATTACCAAGTGGCAGTACCATACAAAGTCAAATCACGCGTTTTTTATTTTGAGATATTAAAGTGGCCGGAGTTACCCCGCTCTCCCCTATTTAGAGATTTCATCAATATTGAACAATATTAAAAGCGAACTACCGACGATTACCATATAAAATCCATTTTTTATCGACGATCGTATTATTGTATGAAATGAAATTTTGTTATTTCCAACTTGAAAATGAAAGTGCACATTATCGGTGCCTTGCTAAATTGCGCTCAACTCATTTATCTAACTCATTGGTTTTCCTGTAATTTATAAGCGGCGAGAGACTATTGCATAATGTATACCTCATTTGCGTACAATATCTCGCAGGCTTTGTCGTGTATCAGACACCATTAAAGCCTTCAACCGATTATTGATCATGTAGGTTTCTGAAAAGATCTCGTAGTAATTGTGTAATTAGGCTTCTCTCGTAGATTTATGGAACACTTAGGCTTTTTCTACGTTGAATTAGTTGGGATTAATAATTTAGTTGTTAAATAAACGAGACTAAAGCAACATCGGTGTGATAGAGTTTCCTAACAGTGTAATTGGATGATCCTTCGAGAAGAAACTTAGGTGGCGTTATAGTGCATAATATTCACGAGGTTGCGGCGGCCATCGATGAAGAAAATGTCTTCAAACAGTATAATAAGAATAATCAAAAGGCTTGATAAAATTAATCAAATAATACTTTGTGAGAAAAATTAACGAAGACTTCACATAGGTATACATAGGTAGTGTAAATCATAAATGGCCACTCGGCCACAACGATTCATCTATAGGTTACTTAGCTACGTCTCGTACTGTTATACAGTATGTCCGTTTTAAGCGTCTATATGTAATTAGCGTCTCAGTATTAGCTACAAGAATATACAATAAAAAATATAGGGTTGAATTTAAAAATGTAAACGTGACCTTCGCAGGACTCTCCAAGGTTACCTCAAGGTCAAATAATTATCGTCATTATATGCCCCCCTTTAGTCTGAAACACCTTTTCGTATTTCTAATACTTATTTATAGACGCTTAAAATGGACATACTGTATACATATGTATAATCTTTGGTGTAATATTGTACTGCAAATACCTTGTACAATTTATGCCAATATTTGATAATTTTTTGAAAAAAATTTAAAATTAACAATCGTTCATTTTGATGCAGTATAAGATACTTATCTTTTACCTAAATTCTAACAATAAGTGATATAAATTTTGTTCCTTTTTTTTTTTTTTTATTCACAAGTGATAACGAAGTCACTTCGTAAAACAGTAACAGAAGACGCCTTCGCAATTTGTATACGTTCACGCGAATATTCGAATATGAATGGCTTATTTCTATTGTACAATCGTTAGAAAAGAATTGTTCTAAATAGAATCCCTTCTGTTGGAGCGGAAAGAAGACACTATCACTGTGGCCGTTTTTCGAGAAACCTTATAAATGGATAAGAACGGGGAAAAAGAAAAGAACAAGAAAAAGGTACGATCCGCTTTTCTGATTAGCTACCCGATTGGTACGGACAGATATTGATGGCGTATCGGCTGTCCAGATAATCGACGAGTGCTCGCGAGCGGAATTTAATTACGGCGCACGGTGCGGCCCGTCTCGTTCTAACTGTAGAGAAAGGGCAAATTAAACGAACCGCAAAACTAAGCGATAGATTGTGCATCGCACAGCCGAAATACCGTGAGAACTTAGAGCTGTCGCAGGGTCTGAATAAACACCAGGTAACGTGCGAACGGAGTTGCTGACGCGGGATCGTCTAACTGAGAGAATTTCATTCGAAATGGAATAATACTATTTTCAAACATTTGCGGTGAAAGTTCATTTGCGGAAGTACCATTTTCCAGACGCGTTGTTACATCGGGCCGCAAGTATCGTTGTCCACGAGACATTTGCCAACAGCACCAAAATGCAAGGCCCCTTAACCCTTTCGTGACTTGAATTATTTTTGTGTTTTAAATTCGTATCTTTTCTACTGATCCTCGTGACTCTAATCGATACCAAATGCAGGCCAATTTTTGTTCGAGTACTCAAGTTGGATATACATATGTGTCCCATTAGTAACGAAAGTGTGAAATACGTGTAGAAATTTCTTACGCTTGAATAATATCGAGTCTTATGTTACTATCTTATTGTAGTAAGAGGTAGAAGGTTTACGGAATTTAACGAATTTATGTTTACTCTTGATCAGAATTAATTCAGCCTAATTATTATTTTATTCCTTCAAAAGTAATTGTTTCAGTTGTGAATTAATTGCTACGTGGTATTTTCGTGTTCTGTTTTATAATTGCTACCATACATTTTCAATTGTGTTTAGATTGGAACCGTGAAGAAATATTTTTACAGTGTGTGCGTATTATATACACCAAAATCATTGTCGAATAGTAGTACGCACTGGAGTCTTATTCTGTTAAAAATTATCAAGTCAACAATAAACTTACTCGACTTTTCCTTGAATTTTTCTTTTTAAATGTGCGGACTAGAGCTGTACGAGTACTCGGAAAAAGCGATCCGAGTTTAACCCTTTCGGCCGTTTATATCCGGCATCCACTAAATGCTTCGCACTGGGCTAGTGCCGGTTATATCCGGCATCCATTAAGCGCGTCGCTTTGACTCGCGCCTCAACAACTCAAAGTGAAGATTTATTTTAAAATACAGAACAAGGCCTCAACCACATTCCCTTTATCCAATACACCCTTAAGTCCTCTGCTGTTCCAACGAAATCCTCTAAGATTTAAAAAAACGCGAGACACATCATCCCACATCGTGAGTTTACATTAAACGGAAGATAAGACCTCATCGCTGAAGATCTCTAATTTTCTTTCAAAGGAAACGTGATACTGTTTAGTGTACTATACCCATGCGTATCTTATAATTGAGAAGAATAGACGTACGCGAGCCGCTTCATAATACGTCTCCGCAGCTGTAAACAGAATTGGGCGGCTATTTGCCGACACGCGCCGGCAACGGTAAAAAGGCTTGGGCGGCTATTTGCCGACACTCGTCCGCAAATGGTTAATGTGTATGGTGTGCACTAATGGCACGACGACCCGTTCGTTATGGAGTACCTCAAATGTTCCGAGCAATTTAAAAGATGAACGTTCGAGCTACTCGATTCTTTTGAGCTACCCGATTTTTTCAATTACTCGTTCAAATTTCAAGCTACTCAAATATTCGAGTATGCCAGCAACACTAAACAGTGTGAATCAATTTGAATATGTACCAGTAGCGTGCATATCTTCTCAAATCTATTTCAGCATCGTGGTTTCTTATTTGTATCAATTCAATATCCACTAACGTTTATTCATTCCATTTTAGAGGTTATCACGGTGATGGATATCCATTCGATGGCAAAGGCCAGATTCTGGCGCATGCGTTCTTTCCTGGCAGAGATCGCGGCGGAGACGTTCACTTCGACGAGGAAGAAATATGGTTGTTGCAGGACGACGACAACGAGGAAGGTACGCAAACATTTAATAATCTACGCCTTCTAGAAGAAATAAATGTGTTCGAAGAACCTTGCGTAGCGTAACTCTTAATTAGCACAACGAAAAACCATATCTTGCTGCAAAATTTTCGTGCATTTGTAAAAATGTCACAGCAAAAAGTAATTCTTCTATTGATCTACGTTTGTGAATCTTTCAATACGATGATTATATTAACTAAATTGCATGCTTGCTTGAATCGCACAAGTTAGGCTCACGCTACGGACTGGACAGAACATCGTCATTTCTCGGAATCATTCGTTTAATTGCAAGGCTTGTATATTTCTTAGACAACAACGTTGGAATTTGTCACTTGACTCTCTCGCGAAAGTTTTATAGTCATAATTGGAAGAAGAGCATTTTAGAATGTATTGGTCAATTTGTTCGAACGAAACGGACATTGTGATTTAAATGCACCTTCACACATGCCGTGAAACCTTCCAACACCTCCCTTGAAGGAGAAATTGGGAAAACTAGTTTTTGCTTTACGAGAGACAGCTGAGCCGACAAGGGAAGTTCGGCAACTCGAATATTCAAAAAAATTTGAAACTGCAGAAATTAATTCAAGTGACGCTAATAATGAGACCTTTTTTTTGTTTCGGCAATGAAACAACCCTAGGCGTGAAAATACCTCCTCAAAGAGATTGTGAGTTTTTGTATTATCACGAATATTCACAAGATATAGAGAAAAAAGTTACATTCAAAGTTATGTGATTTTTGATACCCCACATTGCGGACGTAAAGAATTTTCGAAAAATTAATTTTTAATCCATCCCCACCACTCTTTCTTTCAAAAATTCTTTAACCCCGCAATATAAAACATCAGAAACCACACAACATTGAATTTACACAACTTTTTTATATGAAATATAACTTTGCGTCTTAGAAATGCAATCCACAATCGTGAAATAGCATCAGAATGCAGCAAGAAATTGGAATGCGTAATCAGAATCAGTCACCAACCGTTTCCTGTATCGCAGATTATTTACTCCTGGTCCGATTTTGATAGATTCAGAGTGCAACTGCGATTGGCCTCGTTAATAATTCTGGCTTGGCTCTCGTTCTCTGCTGGCTTTGCATAGTTTCCATTAGCATAGTCCATAAATTAGCATTTCCGTAATCATTCACTGTTCATCGACGTCGTCAAGAGTCCGCCCATAATGGCGCTGCTCGCATATTCAAACTGCTAAGTTCACTGATTTTGTCAAGTTGGCGTAAAAATTCAAACGTGATCGATAGCTTTTTAGCCGTAGAACGGGTTTTGGTACCTTCGTGTCCATTCATTCTCGCATCTTGTTCTTTAATATTAAGTTGACAAATCGTGTACACTGTGAATTCTGTATCATTGTTATATTAAATCTTATTATCCTTTGTATGTAATATTTCTGTGAGACGATAAATCAACCTATCAGATTGTGAAAAATTCCTGAAGTCCTGTTGGTAGATCCCGATAGTCACGTCGCATTATGAAAGTCTGCGCAGCGTGGTACTCATTACCTTGATAAAACAAAATTTGACACTAGCATTATTTGTGTTACATACGCTAGATCTTGACAAAAAGAACAGGGTAGATTGGGACATGACAAGGTTAAACCTTTATCAATATGACAACATCTAATCCAAAACAGGAATTTTCTTATTTTTCTTAATGTGACTACGTTTTAATTGACATGTTTTTGTTTAATATTAGAACGCGAACACTTTAAAGGACCCGCGAAAAATTTGCAGCTGGAGCCATATGAAATCAGCGGAGTATGCCTTTTACCCTCGCGTTTCGTCACAAGACAATTTTCCACATACTAAAGTAATGTCTCTACAAGTGTCAGCCAGTTTGGATTCTACAAGTGTCAGTATAGATGGTCCTACGCCTAGGTCTGCGTCATTGCTGCGCTTATGTTATCTCTCTCGCAGTCAGTCAAGAGTGTTGTAACGCTACACTGAGATATCAAAAACCACACAATTTTGAATTTAATTCTTTTTCTACATCTTGTACGGTTTTGTAAATATTCACGATAATATGAAAACTCGCAATTTCTTTGAGGGGTTGTTTTCACTAAGAATCGTTTCGTTGCCGAAACAAAAAATGGTTTGAACTACATTTCTGCGAGTTTTCTTTAATTTTCAGGTTGCCGGACTTCCTTTCTTAATTCAGTTAGAACAATCGATTAGTTTAGAACATTAACAACGAAATCAGGGCCTCGATAAGTTAAAAGCATCATCATCGGCACAGAGAAATTCTAGTATTAAATACGCGTTATTTAAAAATTACAGCGTGTATTAAAAGAAGTTTGATGTTTTTACAAAATTCTCAAAACGCCTGTCAGTTAAGGCAGAAGAAATAGTGTTATTCTGTATTTCCAACCACTCGATTATTACAGATATCCGTAAAGGGGAAACGAAACAACTTTATGGGCAAAGTATACGGTGGTAGAAATAGTAGTATCAGTTATGAATTGCTAATACCGCCGACATATCCCGTGGGGAACTGCCAGGACGTTTGCAAACGATGAGGAACATCAGGATTTACAAGTCCATTGGAATATTAGCATCTTCCTCGAATAGTTTCGGCAGGGGCAGAGTAAATATTGTAAATCACTAGAACTGATAAAGTTGTTAGAAAATTGAACGTTGGTCTTTGAATAATATCAACTACATCCTACGTATAATTTACGAGAGCTGACATTAAAGTTTCGAAAATAATTTTGTTCCCGTCAGAGCGGTAACAATGTAAACAGTTAAATCCCCCCGCTGTGTAGCCTAATCCCCCTGTACCTACATGCGGAAGGTAAACATTGTCAATCGTTCTAGTTATTGCGCAAGTTGATTCACTTAAAGGCGTGTTTAAGTTCCGTGTTGTTTCGTCGTGGATTTAGTATCATCGATTGCTATTTTTTTTTGCATATATCGAAAGTACAACTCTTTAAGAATGTACTGAAGTTTTATAGTTGTATTCAATAAAGTAACGAAGTTATAGCTCGTTCAGTGTGACACATCAAAGGCCAATGGCTACGGTCGGTAGTAGAATTATGCCAAAATATATATTTTTCTGATTTTTAGAGCCTCTGAAAGACGAAAAAAGTCGAAAGAGTCGATACTTCGTATTCAAAGTGCCGCCATTTTTTTAATTTTCAATATTTTTCTTTTATTCTACTACCGACCATAGCGACATGCATACTAAATAAGAATTAATTGGATTTTTTTATTTCTGATCAGCAGAACAGCTCAAATCATGGCAACCATGGACCTACTTTTTTTTTTCATGCTCCTGTTTGACGTGTTTCACAGCAGCCATATCTAACTATTTTTGACCAAAAAAAATTTCTAAGGATTCTTCAAGGACAAGTAAATATACAGGAATAAAGCTCGTGTTAATAACTGTTGCCGTACTTCTGTAATAAATTAGCAGGGAAGGCCTAAAGAAACGGCCGTCACACTAGAAGACCCCCTTAACTGAACTTTACAGTACGGAAATAGTGGTCATAAAAATTATTACATCGTACTTTAGCACAACTCGGAGCTTTGTTTCCTTTGCAAACTGTCTTACGATCTTACGATAACTAATGGACCATAAAATAACAAGCGATATGTAAGCAATCCATCTTCCTCGTAATTTTTATATTTCCTGTGAGTCGAGCATCTTTAATATGGCTCATCCTCCTTAGAGCAAGGCCTCTTTTATTATCGAAGAAGAAAGTTGCAAGAAGATGCGGATGATGCGAATAAAAATTGCGTGGTTGGGAATATGAATAGTCGAGTAAGATGACGAGATCTCGAACATTTCTTTGGCTTTCAGGGACCAGCCTGTTCGCGGTGGCTGCGCATGAATTTGGCCACTCTCTTGGCTTGGCACATAGCTCGGTTCCTGGAGCGCTCATGTACCCATGGTACCAGGGATTGAGCTCTAATTACGAGCTGCCGGAGGACGACAAGCACGGGATTCAGCAGATGTACGGTGAGTGAGTCTGCATGTTCGATAATTGCAGTGAAAAGTAATAATTACAGTACTTTGTGCTTCCGCGTACTAACTTCAAGGATGACTTCGTCCTTTTCTTCTCACGGCAGAATTTCTCAAGGCTAAGGAGACCGACATTTCTTCTTGCATTTCCTTCTTCATGAATAATCACTTATGATCAGTTATATAAAATTTTTTTCACACTTAACACTGTACATCGTTCAGAGTAAGAGTAACCTCGTTCCGCGCATGGGACGTGCCTAAGGCACAGAGCTAGAACCACTAGAACGTCCAAACATCAGTTATATAAAATTTTTTTCACACTTAACACTGTACATCGTTCAGAGTAAGAGTAACCTCGTTCCGCGCATGGGACGTGCCTAAGGCACAGGGCTAGAACCAGTAGACGTCCAAACCCCCCACTTAACCGCCTACGGAGTAGCGCAGAACGGACGAGAATCGGTCCGAGAGCGAGGTTACTCTTATTTTGAACGATGTATAGGTTTACGGACATTTCTTATATGTATACTTCAAAGTATTGACGATGAGTCAAAACAAGTTATTTTATTTAAAAACAACATATTACACCATATTAACTTAGAAATGAAACTATGTGATTATATGTATTTATAAAAAATTGATAACAAGCATAAGTGGTAGGAGAGGGATGTAAACAGTTTCTGTAATTTTCCTTGCGAAATTCGAAATGCGCCAAAATCACACGTCCCGTAAACCTAGTGTTAACAGGTTGAATGCTGGACCAATTCTACGTAACTTGTCCATGGCGCAGAAATGAATTTTTTATTTAAATACAACACATCCCAGTATGCGTAAATAATATCTCGACAGTTAGAAATAGAGTTATTTAAATATGCTGTGCGGTTCATTAGATGAAAAGTTTACAAATATTACCATTTATTCAAATTAAATGCTTTCACTAATCTTGACACCGCCGGTCACCGATGACCCCCACGGCATTCAACGTGTTAATAAAGTCATAGTCTCATATGTAGTAGTAAACTCATCCTCGTGCTTCATTTCTAAAGTCCCCGTGTGCTACCTACACTACCGGCCAAAAGTTTGGAATCACCTGGCAATTTACATTAACACTGAATCTGCTACTAATTCTTTAGTGATTTGAAATTGATGTTGTGGAGATCAATAGCACTTTACCTCATTTCGATTCATTTGAATGATAAAAAATTCGTTAAAAAATTATTATAAATTTTGGGGGGAATTTTTGTGCAACTTGCAATGCACAGTGATTCCAAACATTTAGTACTTATCAGATGAACATTTTAAAAGCAGGGTACTAAAGATCATAATTGCAGAGAAAGGTTCGTTTTTCACAGCACGAACATATTGTTATATTGCTACAGCTAGTGTATAAAACGCTAATATATGTAACACATATCCATGAAATTACGCACTCGAATGTATATTATTTATGTTCATTGCGAAAAACCATATTTGTAGCAAAAATATCAAAAAAATTTTCACATTCTGATCGATACGAAAATGAATCACTAATTGGTACTAAAAGTAACACTTTACCGACCGATAGTGGTTAAACATCCTACGCACTTCCGACCGTTCACTCGGCCACAGATACATCGCTGACACCGGCTCTGTTCAGTCTCTAAGCTATCGCGCGGGAATATATGCGCTTTTTCTTATACCTATAGAAATGTTAAATCAATCTCTGACCGATTAATAGGCTACCGGTCGAAAAGTGTCGACGGCAAAAAAGCGATTAATACGTTACCGGTCGGTAAAAGCGTTGGCGGCAGAAAAGCGATTAATAGGCTACCGGTCGGTAAGCGTTAGCGGCAAAAAGCCGATTAATAGGTTACCGGTCGGTAAAGTGTTAATATCGTCTAGCTGGTGTTTAAATAGAAATGACGATACTAAATAAAATTGCTTTTTGCAATTTACCGTAGCCACAGTGCAGCTGTGCCTTAGCAAGCGAGAAACTTTACAGCCGCGGTTGCTCTCTGTTTAATATTATCTTCACCCAAAATATTTCACGAAGAAGAATACACAAAACCGGTGCACAGAACTAACGAGTTGACAAGATTGTTCCCCCGTGTTCCAAGAATGTCAGTTTTTATCCGTGGTAGAAACACGCGCGGGTCGTAACCCGCATTCGTAGAAAAGTTTCACGAGAGATAATTGAAGTTTCAAATATACACGGCCGGTCGACGAAATTCACGATAAATGGAGAAAACAATTTCGCGGGATAATCGCGTCGACGAGGATGCAGAAAGATGTCACCGCAGTTAGTAACAACGGGGTGAAATGAAACGTGAATAAAATATAAAGGACGACTACCCCTCTCTTTGCTTCTGCTGGAATGCAAGCCGTAGGTTCGAGTGATTTAGTGAACCGGGAGGCTTTCTAACCTTTCGGAGGATCGCAAACGCATTCCATCTGCCCTCACCACTTCTGTTTTTGTCCCATCCCAGCATCCCTCTTTCCGTTGTCTCTTTGCCCTTTAAACGCATTTGTCCCATCCCTCTCTCTTACACCAGCCA
>NW_017100263.1:1468411-1469208 GCF_001263275.1 Habropoda laboriosa | reverse complement strand
CCCTCGCCCCGTCCACCGCCCCGTCCACGTTTTCATTTCTGTGATTTTTTCCTCCACGTCCTCTGTTCCACAATTTATCTCCTTTATTCTACGTAGTTTTCCTTTTCTCTCTGCTTTGTACCTTCGGACCGCGCGCTTTCATTAATTTGTTCTGCGTATCGTTCCCGCTTTCTTCAATTCTAACCTACTTGCTTTATATCATCTCGTTTTCTCGCCACCGTTTCTCCTACGTTTATCTCCGTACTTTACCCTGCCCCTTGCTCCTGCTACGTTTATGTCCTTTTTAGTTTCGCCGATTACTGTTTATTTTAGCGTGTAAAAAGAAGTACGTGCGAAATGCATTAAGTTTCTGTTTTAAAGATAAACACTCACCTTACTGTATATAGGATGAATCATAAGAAACACAACACTTAAATGTGCTCTGTTAGGATTGTATTAAGGCTGTTTTTGAACAGTTTTACTCTTGAAGCCATCGTTGTTAACCCCTTAACAAATGACAACGTGCCAGACTCGTGGCAGAGATTCTGGTGAAGATGTGACAAAAATCGTTATATTAGTAAGAAAAATTAATTGTAATCCTAACTTTCGTTTGAATTTGTAAGACTGAGGATTATGAAGTGTAATTAATCTGTGACAGATTAGTTTTTGTTACCTGATACAGTAGTAAAATAGAAAATGGCTGACGCTTAGATGCATAGTCAGAAAGGAAATCATAGGTTAAGGGGTTAAAGCATAAAAGAGAAACTTAAAAAACGCGGACAGATACTGGAAGTTAGAATTCTAAGTTTGCCGTAAAG
>NW_017100263.1:1460420-1468334 GCF_001263275.1 Habropoda laboriosa | reverse complement strand
ATACCACTTGATATTGTCCACAATAAATGATAAACATATGTTCCTCTATTATTGACCCACGTAGGCATTTTTATATTTAATTTGAGTAAAGAATTTTATGACAGACACAACAGAGGCCTATAGACAGTACCTAATTGAGGAGTTGAAATGGTAAACGCTGTAAGTGCTAGAATAATTTATTTTAGTTTTTAGGGCTATCGCAAGATACTAAATCAGTACTCTACTCTAAATCAGGGAAAAGCCCAAAGGGGCGGAGTCGTCCCCACCGAGCGCGCTGGGCGTGGCTTCAAGGCGCTCGCTTCGCCGTCTTCGGGACGGATTTCCACACAACAATAAAATTTTTATAATTCAACGTCTACATATTTTGAACCCACGTGTTTCAGAAACTTACATTACATTCTTTCGTTCAAAATTAAACGTTAAAAGCTAAAGAAACTAGATAGTTAAGTCATTTGAACTTTGCAAGTGAAGTATTAAGGTAAAATGTCCGACTGCTTAAAAAGCGTTATTTTATACAAATACAACATGTTGAAATATAAAAATGCTGCATAGAGTATAGAATCGCTTAAAAAGCTTAAAACAGTCTCTGAAGAATGTAATATTCCTTTCGGGACTCGGACTGTGCATTCCTTCGATGTTTGCTTTCAGAGAGATAAAGAGATAAAGCTAAAAAGAAGACTAAAATATAACGCAAATCTCAAGGTTTTTCTTAGTTCTTACGTTCACTCTGTCGGAAGAGAATCTCGTTTACTTGTATCGCGATGCGACGTTTACTAAACGTTCCTCTCAAGACATTTTGCTTCCTGTCTTAATTACTTCGACCGTCCGGTTACCCTTTCCTTCCTGAGCAATCCGAGATTCTTTTTTTCCCTGGGAGTTCCTTTCTCTCGGCATGACGCTCTAGTTAATCGAAACTTCCACTCGAATTTTACCCACTACAACACTCATATTTCTTTTATCATTTCGCATTTCTTCTTTGTCGACGTTGTTTTTCTTGGTCTTCCTTTCATCGCGCGGAAACCTTGGTAGTCGTATTGCAAGAGCTTCAGCAATACGGCCGTGTCTACTAATTGTAGTAAATAAGCCAGAAATGTAAAGATCTCGTTTGCAAAAGAACAATCAGAGAATCTGAAAGCAGAGACAGAGTGGCTGGATAAAATTGATTCTACTAAATAGATTAGTTCTCTCCGCATTTATTTAACCGTTTGAGTCCCACGCGCCGCTTTCGCGCTCTTCAGATTTCACGTCGAAAAAACCCAACGCATTTGAACGATACGGACAACTGACGGCGCACTCGCAATCTGACGAAACGCGCTCAACTTTTCAGACGCATGTACGTCGCTTCTTCAATATTGATGAGATTTTTCTAATGAAAATGACATCAAACACGACATAATTTGAACAACATTTACTTATTAACACGTTCACTGTCATGCCAGAGATTTCACTGTATTGAGATAAAACAGACGCCCTGTATTACATTACATAGAGTCGGCCTACCGTTTATTTGACACTTGTAGAATCGGCCCTACATTTTTTTTTTTTTACGTGGAGGTAGGCCGACATTAAATTAATAACTCAATAAGTAAATGTTGTTCAAATTATATCGTGTTTGATCTCATTTTCATCAGAAAAATCTCACCAACGTGTTAAAAAAAATTTCAGATGAAAAAAAGTAAAATTAAGGAACTTATATTTTTCTATTATGAATTGTCGAGCCGTGAAATCTCGTAAAAGAAACCGAGTGGTGTAGCGTTACATGCTTGACTGGCTGCGAGAGAGATAACATGAGCGCAGTAATGACGCAGACCTAGGCGTAGGACCATCTAGACTGACACTTGTAGAGACATTACTGTAGTACGTGGAAAATTGTCTTGTGTGTACCGCTCGCTCGCGAGAACGTGTCTGAACTCGCGCGGGTTTATGATACGTCAATTGCTATTGAGATGCACCAAATTCTCCGCTTTCATGAGAGGTTTGGAGCCCTCCTGACATTACGCAAAACATTAAACGCGTATTCAAACCTTAATCTGAAAAATAGCAGAGAGTCGCGTCCGTATCGTAAACCTAGTCTAACTTAAGTATCCTCAACACACTGTCCTCATAACCACATACGTCGAAGGTCCCAATCTTATCGGACTTGTTGGAGTACAAGCGTAACCCGTAACACGCTAAATCAGGAACAATTAAAAAAACATCGTATTATTTGCATCTTAATTACAAATTGTTAATACGGAGGGGAAAATGAAAATTTCTACCTTTGTTGTTTCAATAATAGGTAGAAAATAATACTGATACATTCGACATGTTTTGTTTCTACATTGTCGAGACTAAACTACGATTATATAAAATTGTTTAAACATTCAAATCCAATACCGTTTCACTAATAGTAGAATAATTGTCTTTTTTCCCACAGTCGGAAAAAGAGGAATTAAAAGAATACCAAAAACGAAAAAGCAGGGGAAAAAAGCGTAAGCGTAATTTTTCATAGATGATAAATCGTGTATCGTATGAAAAAGTGAACGGAGCTTTCTTAAACGTTAAACTGCAGTTATGCAAGCGAAAAGATAGTGGCAGTAAAAGTTATGCATAATAGTACTTACGTCGCGGCATGCAAAGTACATTCGATGCGCAACCCCGCGCTATCTGCGTTATTACATTATTCAGGAATGGCGTGTGCTCCAGAATCGAATGATAATTAATATTCGCGAGGGAGCTACCAATTAGTGGAATGTGCGGCTAGAACGGAGAAAGACCAGTGGAACGAATAAACACGCAGAGAATGAAAACGCGACGCTCACCCTCGCATAATCTAATCTCGTACGTTTAACCGTCGATAACATTGCATATGATGATCTCGATAATTACCTGTGCCATTATCTTCGCATTTTTAGAAACTCTCTTCGTCTACTCACTAACGCCGGAAATACTCATCTAAGTAATTTTCGTTCCAGCAATTATTGTAGCTGTAACACGTAAATGTTTATTATTACTTTACAAGTAGGTGTACAAAAGTTAAAATATTTACTTCTTTTTCTTCTTTTAATTCAAAACTCAGCTATGATTTTCGCAATTTTTAATTGACGATATTCATTTCACTCCGGTGTAAGAATATAGATCACGGGAGTGATAGGTAAAGGTGGTGGTCGATTAATCAGACAAGTAATCCTGGGCGGTTTTGAACACAGAACTGTATTTTGACTCAACAGAGCGACGGCTCGTACGATAATGTCCTTCGACAAAATTCCTCGTCGAGAGGACACCCTTGGCAATATGGCCTTCCTTAGCCTTCCCTCGAGGCCAGAGCTCTCCTTAAGAGAGGGAAGCGCGGCAAAAGAAGGCACATGGCCCACTCGAGCGTCCGTTCATTTAGACTTTTCTAACACCGGTCACCGATGACCGTGGCCCTCCCCCATCGAGGAAACACAGGTGACCAACGGTTGCTCAATGTATTTTCTTCGTTTAACAAGGAACGCTCAATTATGTTTCAGGTTCACCCGAAGAAAAGCTCTGGGCCAATTTACCGAGCAGTCACTCACCTCCAGAACGACCTACAACGCCCCGCGTAACGACGACAAGTATTAGTACGACGTACAGACCATGGAAAACCCGACCGACTAGGCCAAATCACTATCCAAACGACGACCGTCCTCGACGCCCTTATCAATACCCTCAAAAGCCGGATTACAGAACGGAGAGGCCGGAGGATCGACCTCAAAGGCCTCACAAACCTCACAGACATCACACGACTTTCCCTCCCACTACTACTACTACCACAACAACAACAACCACCATGAGGACACCGTACACGCAAAGGCCAAGGCATAGATGGACACCTTCGACGCCCAAAAATGACATACCAGATAAATGTGACACAAGCTACGATGCCATCAGCATTATTCGAAGGGAAATTTTCATTTTTAAAGGACGAGTAAGTGTCAAATAGGTCTATATGAACGACACGTAAGTTGTTTCGTTAACAGATTAAATACGTCGAGTCCAGCATTCGTTTCTACTTATTCAAATCATGCATTGACGTTGTGACAAATCGTTAATCGGTAGTTTCCAATTGCTTGGCTGATTAAATGATCACAAGAATATTGGGATATCAATTCTTCAGCGGATGCAACTACGTTCGTGTAATTTTTTAGAACGAACAAGTTATAACATAACTGACAACATAAAGGAATAAATAAGAATAACATAGCAATGTACGATATTGTTTAATGTTTTACAGAAAACTTAAAGGTACAGAACTATGTACATTGAAAAATACAGATAAGATATGAAATAATAATTTGAAGGCAAAAATTAAATCTAGAATGAGAAGTCTTACTGGAAATAAACGTAAAATCAAATCTTGTTTTAAATAAAATTTATATGAAATATTTAAAGAAAAATAACCATGTTGATTTGTTTACGTAGACACGAAATAAAATAGGTAGTAGTCTAATGAAAGTAAGATAGTATAAGTAGCAGTCGAAAAGTTATCCTAACATTCATGTTCTTTCAGTATCTGTGGAGGATCGGCAATCATGGATTGTTCGAAGGATATCCAGCAGAAATTACACGTTTGTTTAACCTACCTGAAGATATCGACCACGTGGATGCAGTTTATGAGAGACCAGACAAGAGAATAGTGTTTTTCATCGACAAAAACTATTATGTTTTTAACGCTAATAATCTCGAACCAGGTTATCCAAAACCATTAACTATACTCGGATTGCCAGAATCACTAGAAAAAGTTGACGGAGCGATGATTTGGGGGTACAATGGAAAAACTTATTTCTTCAGTGGATCTATGTATTGGAGGTACTGAACAAAAATGACTCGCCTAATGTTACAAAATATCAGGTTTTATTATGTTTCTAAACTGGACATCGAGAAAAGATGATCAAACACTGTAACTTCCTAGATAGCACTCAGACGTCTTGTGAACGCCTTAACACGTTAAGCGCCATGTCAGTCACCGGTGACTGACACTATACTTTCCGTTCGGACCGCGTCAGTCATAGTTGACTGACGATATACAATTTAAAAAATTATATTCTTCTATTGATAAATTTTAAATAATTTGAAGAACATAAAAGAATGTACCTAAATATTACTTGTTACCAAAAAAAAAATTTTAACCGGCCGCCAGCATATCGGTGAAATCGGATATCGCGGGCTAAACGGAAGGAAAGACACAACAGGCTTGGCGCTTAACGTGTTAAAGATGTCATGTAAAAAGCCTAGGGACGTCCAAAAGACATCTGAACGACGTCCAGTGTTACAAATCAAGATGTTTTTGAAACATGACGCTACGAAACACTATACGCTGGCTTTATAAACGTCTTAAAGACGTAATTTTTATACGTTATTAGAACGTACCGATTTGTACGCCTTCAAAACGTCCAGATTAAGTTGTAAGACATTCAAACCAAAAATATACTCGAAGACATCTCTAAGACGTTGTATACTATCTGGATTTAATAATATTATACATTAAAGCACAAATAAAATATTATTAAAAAGAATATGCATATTCTAAAAAACAAAATATTTTATGAGAAGATACGATCGAAAACTTATTTTAGGAATTACGATATTTAATAATGTTTCAAATATATTCAACAAAATTTCATATTTTAAACAACATGAAATTCTTTTATGTTAAATCGCTACATTAAATATTTAAACGTAAAAAGATTTGTGTATGATAAAACTGAAAAGATACATGTAGTGGTTAATAATGACAAAGAAGCTTGACTCGTACATGTATAGTCCTACGCTAAGAAGATGACGAGCGGAAGGAATGAGGGTCTCATTGGTTTTAGCGGACACACTCATAAAATCAGATTACACGCATTTTTACTGTGCCGCCCCGCTCGTCATCTCAACGCAGAACAGTATATGGTTC
Source organism: Habropoda laboriosa (assembly GCF_001263275.1). Taxonomy (NCBI): domain Eukaryota; kingdom Metazoa; phylum Arthropoda; class Insecta; order Hymenoptera; family Apidae; genus Habropoda; species Habropoda laboriosa. The sequence goes on along the minus strand of NW_017100263.1, from coordinate 1,462,432 downwards.
ATAATAAAACACAATTATTATTTTCATTATTATTCATTATATTATATTTATCTTAAAAATCATTTACTTATACATGAACAATTTATATATAAATCTCTTTCATTGTTTTATGAATAAAATTTATCTTAAGAGTTCTTCGGCAGTTAAAGACGCTCTATGCATTTATTGCAACCATAGTTTTATCAATAAAAATATTCATTGACAGTTGCATCGTACTTTTTTGGAAACTAGTGTTACCAAATCAACTCAGTTTTCATTATAAATATAATTGTTAAAGTTATATGTTCACTATTTTTATGATTTTTGTTAATGTTAATAATATTTTCGTAGGTTTGATGAATCCGAAAACCACGTAGAACTTGATTATCCAAGAGATATAAGCATGTTTGCTGGTGTTGGGAACGATATCGACGCTGTTTTTCAGTGGAAAGATAGTAAGTACTAATTTTAATAAACATACATCAAATTGTTAAACGTCATGTAATATATATATTTTAATTTATCTTTTAGGCAAAACGTACTTCTTCAAAGGAAAAGGTTTCTGGGAATTCGATGACCGAAGAATGAAGGTTGCTCATGAGAAACAAAACTTATCGGCACCAGTTTGGATGGGTTGCCCTCGAGAATTGGAAACCAACGACGTTGAAAATTATCCAAGAAAATCAAAAATCATGATTTCAAATGACGCGTCGACACCGTCAACATTTTTTCTCGGGATAGTTTTTATAGCATATTTTAATAAATATTTGTAAACTGTGATATTTATGTAAAGCCGCGTATAAACATGAACGTGTACATGTGTACACACTCCAGTCTACACGCGACTAAATTTTAACGCACTACCCTTATACCAATTATATATAAAGTAATTTTAATAAAGTAATTTTTAAATATTTTTGACGAAAAAAATTTTAATAATACATGGTGACTATCCTGACTCTTGAATTTTTTCACCTGCCCGAAACGTATCTTTTCTGATAAATATACAACCTTTATGTGGATTATGATCTAACAATATTACTTAAGCTACCGTTTCATTACTGTTTACCATTTAACAGTTATTATTAGAGTGACATTGTCTTGGAAAACAAAGAAAAAGAAAAGAACAAAACATAGGGAAGTCTTAAATTATGTCATGATTTAAATTATATATTTAACAAAACATGTACACTTTTATTTATTAGGTCAACTTTAAATGCGATATGTTAACAGAATCTCTTTACAGTTTTTACATTTTGCTTTGACAGGGGAACAAGCAGATTCTGCTTTGTTCATATTTTTTAGCACAGGTGATTCAGACATTTTACTTGAGCAACAAAATATCGCGGCTACGGTGCATTCGGGAAAGCGTAATCTTGCAAGATGGAACTTGCCATTGGACTTGAATTTCACTATTAGCGTAAATTATACGAATTCCACCATAGCACGCGATTTTCTTTCACTTTTAATTTTCTTTTTTCATAAGATATTTCAAATTCTATCTGTATTATGATGATAAAACTTCGTTGAACGTTCTAGTTTTGTTTCCTGATGCTAAAATCGTAAATCCGGTGGCGAATATGGGTCCCAAGGGTTAATCAATCTTAACGTAGTATGAACAATGGTATCTACCTCTGCCATTCCACCTATTCCAATGTCACCACACATAAGAGTTTTAGAAATGCAAGTGACTTCCTTATATCCCCAAGATTTTAGCAGAGCTACCTGAATAAATCAAGATTAATTACATAATACTACATATTTACAACCGATAGATTTTAAGAAAGCATTTAATATTTTCTCTTAGCACAAAATTTAAAGAAGTTTCTGCATTTTTATAAATTTTTGATATTCTATTCTGACTGCACTGACTTCTATGCTCTGCTAATACAAACAAAGAAATCAATCTGAATAATACTATTTTGAATTATTAACCTTCAACTGATGACGTGACTTTTTACTCTCGCTAATGGTGATGACACCAATTTTACATATCTCGAAAGAGAGGTCTATTTCATTTATATAATTATTTT
>NW_017100263.1:1456097-1460237 GCF_001263275.1 Habropoda laboriosa | reverse complement strand
GTAGAATACAGAAGAAAAAGAATAAAGGAAAAACATTTACAGTTATATTAAGTATTTGCAGTTTGGACATTTCTTCTAGGTTCTACTTTTGACCACTTAAATTTTTACTGATGAAAAAATTTTCGCAATTTCAGAATATTCTTCATCTACATTCTTATCATCACTACCTATATTCTGTATTTCTGATTTTAAATCATGATTGCTGTCAATGTACAAATTTTCGTCCAGATTCTGATCATCAGTATCAAACAGCTCACTTTCACCTTCAAAGTTTTAACAAACTATTTCGTCAACCGAGGAATCTTGACATGAAAAGAAAAAATAAATCACAAATAGTAATAAAAAAAATCAAATATCAATATATATATGAAAATTTAGAGAAGATGAAACTACCCAAATAAGTGGTGACCACACATCAATTTGACATCACATATGGGAGAGAGCAGCAATAAAAAAACAATATGTGCTCTTTCTCCACAGCAATCGGTTGGGTACTGAATTATGAATAACTACTATGTAGCACATAATATTTGGTCAGAAGTAGAGAGTGTATTCACAGTTACCTTCAACATGTAGAATTATTTTGGCATTGTGTCACCAGTTGAAAGTTAAAAGAAGTTTCAATAATTTAATCTGTTTGATTTAATTAAAATTGAAAAATTTCATTCTGTAACAATTCATTTGAAAATTATATCAATTACTTCTACAATCAGGAACCATAGGATATTAAATACAAGGTTTATTAATCCAAACTGGTTGTTGCAAAGCAGAGAAAATAAAATAAAAGAATGCGTATACTGTATCATTTAAATATCATAACTCATACCTGTGGTGCAGTAACTGGATGTTCCCACATTTTTGTATTCATAGCAGGACAGAAGATCAAAGGTTTTGAAGGATCCCAGGCACGTGCGACACAGGTCAATATATTATCGCATATACCACTGGCTATCTTGCCAAGGGTGTTAGCATCTAATGGAGCAATTAAAAATAAATCAGCCCACTTAACTAAGTCAATATGCAACACAGGATCGCCTCTATCTTGCCAGGCAGCCCACTCTACTGTGTCAGACAATACTTGAATTCTTGTAGGTAATTCTGCCTCTTTTAAGAAATGCTTAGCTTTTTCAGTAACCACTACTCTTACTTCCAAATTGTTCTGACATAATTTCTGTACTAATTGTGGTAATTTAATTGTGGCTACACTACCAGTACAACCAATTAAAATCTTCTTCCTAGAGGTACATGCCATTTTTGACAAATTTTCTCACTTTCTTCCTAATAATTTGTTATTTACTATTTTTTGGTTTATAAAATGTAATTCTGTTCTATCAATACTATCAGCTGCTGATATGGAACAGACTTGACTTACTCAAGGACAACAAGAGGTATGTTAATATGTTTTAGGCCATCTAAAGTAAGATGCCTTGATTACTTCAATTAATGGAGACTACAATTAACAAAGATCAATATTTCACAATGATTTCTTTTCTCCTTAAATCTCTATATTAAATATACTATTGTCACTAACAAGTTGTTTTAAATGCTTAATAATTTGCTTTTAAGTCTTTCCACTGCACCAAAAACACTTTAATTTATCTGCATATTGAAGACAGTACACTGTTAATAATGTTGAGTCATTGTTCAGCAATCATTTTGAAGAAATGTATACATATATATTACTTATAATTTGTGAAACACATACATAAATTATGTGTCAGTTGCAAATTTGGATATGCACTCTAAAACTCGTCGAATTTTTATTCAAGATGAACAAAGAATAACCAGCAAAAAAGTTCGTAAATACTAGGCAAGTGATAAAAGCGGCGATCTACAACGTCGCGATAATCGATTAGTAATAAATCGTTGCTGTTATGTCTCCTTGACCTCATCAACGAAACCAAGATTGGACCATTCTTCTCGAGCCATTAGCTCATTATCCATCCGACAAGCAAGGTAATCCTTTGCGATGTTTCGACACATTGCGCTTTCATTTTTATTGGTGAACAAACAACGCATATACTTGATCATGAGCAGCTTGCAGGCACCCTCATGGTCGAGTGGAAAACTGCCCTTCTCAGGGGGTACAGGTGTAAACGGCTTCTGTGAAAATGTGTACGAGGACATCACTACCGCTGGTTACGTTCATACAGAAAACTATAGATGAAAATAAAGAACAAAGTACGCAAGAAATCTTTTTTAGGCAAACTGGTTATAAAACACACGATAAACTGTAGCCGCCATTATAGAACAATAAGTGTAACAGCGCCATTTGCGATAGTATCTCAAACTACGCAGACTCCGTATTATATAATCCAAAAGTATGTTCATCCAGATTAAATTTAATATACAACGAATATTTGATTCGAGTAAACATTATTTTTAATGTAAACAATTTATTCAGAATAAGATAAAAGACAAGTATATATTGTTATTTAAATAATTAAATGCTTGATTAATAGATATATTAATTGTAATTAACAAGGGAACTTCGGAAACTCGAAAACTTTGTGGGTTTGTAGGGGACCTCGAGAGAAGTATGGGGCAATTTTTTTTGGGCCCAATTTCGATTCTTCGGCGTGAAAACAGCCCTTGAATGAAGATAAGTGTTACCTTATTTCCCTGTATATCTTTAAAATTATAGTAGATATAAAAAAATGTTTATAATAAAAATTAAATGGCTTTTTATGCCTTATAAGACTGTGCTATTAAATTAATAAAAATTCTTCTTTTAAATAAAAAATCTTCCACTACCGTTGTTGTGAAACTTTTTTATTTTCTATCATATCGAAAAATATGTCAAATAAATGCAACGAGAAACCCCAATATTCACATTGTCCATTCGAGGCTGAATCTTGGTGCAAATGGCGTAAGAATGAGGCTGCAATTTCATTAGACAAATATCACCATCCACCCCCTCTCGACGACGAAGTCCAAATGATTTTTAAATCTATTTATAAGGAGTTAATATCAGATGATTTACTGGAAAGATTCTTCGGCTCTAATATTTAAAATAATAATGAAAGCTTTAACTTGTGCGTGTGGCATCTTGCTTTAAAACACATCTTTGGTGACAAAAGAAGTACATATTAGAAATTGCCATTTATCCTATCTTAAGAGCCTATCTTAAAAATAATGGTCGTTATGGGTGAAATAAGAAGCAAGAAGCCAGAAACAACCGTCGCGCCGCAGTTCCAATGCATCCAAAGAAGCCAGGACAGCTCGTAGGAATACCAGATCAGAATCAGAAAACACTACGAGAAAGCTGAAGGTATCCTATATGAACCTGGGATCGCTGATTAATTGTAAGAATGTGTTTCTTATAAAAATTCTGTTCTTAAATTTTTAAGCGCGTTTTTCTCGAAACGTTAATTTTTCACCTGGCACAGGTCAAAATTTAAGAAAGTAGCCAACCAATCGCTCTAAAAATTTTAACAGATTATTCGTCAATTACGTTTATTATGTTGAGTTTATCATACTTTTCACATTGCAGAATTGTCGAAAAAGAATAAAATTTCAATACTTACACGTGCCATTTTGTTAATTTTCAACAGAAATTCTTTTTTCTAGTTTCGCACTAGATACAGTTTTGATCCGCAATAAGCAACTAGCTCGGGACCAGTTAATTGCTTATTACGGGTCAGTATGCTATTCGGCTTGATTTTGTTCTTGGACAGAACAAGAGAACATGGAGAGCGAGCAAGAGGCTCGCTAATATGTAAGTACTAGAATGAGAAAGTATTCTATTGTTCTTCTACTAAACGATGTCACTATTCATTCGATCGTAAAACTTTATGGCTTCTCGCTTTCACAGACCTCTCACTCGTTCTCGGATCTCTCACTCGGCGGCCGACTTCAAATAAAGAAGAGGGAATAGCAAGTTGCTTATTACGAGCCAGTCTGCAGTTGCTTATTATGGATCAACACTGTACTCGTACTAATTAAGAATCCATTCGAATTTTTTTGTTTCAGATAAGTCTACGAGGTCAAATCACCTGCGCTACCGAGACATCTCTTTTTAAATATGCCACATTTGCGTCGCAATAAAAACATTAAAAAAAATTAATTTTAATACTTTTAATATTATTTTATATTCCGTACAAATGCTTTAATAAACCATAAAAAGTTTTATACTATTCC
>NW_017100263.1:1445428-1455836 GCF_001263275.1 Habropoda laboriosa | reverse complement strand
TTTTGATCATTTCAATCGAAAAATTGTAACTTAATTTAACCTAAAAGGAAAGATTCCGTTATATATTTCTATTTAAATGTTTACGCAATTACAATTAAATAAATTGAATTTTATGTGTACAAACAACAGTTTACATGTTGTAGGTTACAACATATTACGATAGTTATGTATAGCAATGCAACTATTTCAAGATTTTTGTATGTGTAATTAAATGAAATTGTTGAATAATTAATATTCATTGGTGAAAATAATACAATTTGTAAATATTTATAGGGTATAGTGGATACATTATGTAAAACATGTGAAGATCTAAAGTGGAAGTCACCTACAAAAATTCAATGTGAAGCTATTCCATTAGCACTGGAAGGTGAATTTTAAAACATCTATATATATAAAAGAGTCAGTATAACTAAATTAAAACATCTTTCTCAAAATTGAATCTCCAATTTTTTAGGCAAAGATATAATAGGATTAGCAGAAACTGGTTCAGGAAAAACTGCTGCTTTTGCTCTTCCTATATTGCAAGCATTATTAGAAAATCCTCAAAGATATTTCGCTTTAATTTTGACACCTACAAGAGAATTAGCATTTCAAATATCAGAACAATTTGAAGCTTTAGGTAATAAATATTTCATTATTTTACTTCTTAGTATTATTAAATATTATTATTTCATAGTGACTATAATGTTATTATATTTTAGGATCAAGTATTGGTGTAAAATGTGCAGTAATAGTAGGTGGAATGGACATGATGTCACAAGCACTACTGTTAGCAAAGAAACCACATATTTTAATTGCTACTCCAGGTAGATTGATTGATCATTTGGAAAACACCAAAGGTTTCAATCTACGTTCATTAAAATTCTTGGTAATTAATAATAGATTTTTGTTATGTATATTAACAAAGTCGATATATTTATGATTTCAATTCTAATAGGTTATGGATGAAGCAGATAGAATTTTAAATATGGATTTTGAAATTGAAGTAGATAAAATTTTAAGGGTAATTCCTAGAGAAAGAAGAACATTATTGTTTTCTGCAACCATGACTAAAAAAGTTCAAAAACTACAACGGGCATCTTTGCGAAATCCTGTTAAAGTAGAAGTTTCAACAAAGTATCAAACTGTTGAAAAGTTACAGCAATATTATATATTTATTCCTGTTAAATTCAAGGTACAAATAATTCCCTAACTTTTTAGTTTATGAAATTTCTCTTTTTGTATTAAAATTTCATATTGCAGGATGTATACCTTGTACACATTTTGAATGAATTAGCAGGCAACAGTTTTATAATATTTTGTGCAACCTGTAATAATGCACTTAGAACTGCCCTTCTTTTACGAAATTTAGGCTTCACTGCTGTTCCTTTACACGGACAGATGTCACAAAATAAGAGAATAGCCGCACTTACTAAATTCAAGGCAAAAAATCGATCTATACTTATTTCCACAGATGTTGCCAGCAGGTAAATAGACATTACTTGATTTATTCAGTTATAAGAGTACTGTTTTTAATTCATATTTTTATCCTTTTTTCTTACAGGGGTCTCGATATTCCTCATGTAGATATTGTAATAAATTTTGATATACCTACGCATAGTAAAGATTACATACATAGAGTTGGACGTACTGCACGTGCTGGTCGTTCTGGTCGTTCCATTACATTTGTAACACAGTACGATGTAGAGTTGTATCAAAGAATAGAACAATTGATATCAAAACAACTACCATTGTATCCTACGCAAGAAGAGGAAGTGATGATACTTCAAGAAAGAGTAGCGGAATCACAACGTATTGTAAAAATGGTAAATTCGATTTTTCACCATTTGATTCAGTTACAGTAGTGTATATAGAACTAACAAAATTATTACGTTATTTCAGGAAATGAAAGATATAGAGGATAGCAAGAAAATGGGAAAACGAAAAAAACATCAGGACGATAATGAAGATGATGATACGGAACAATCTGTTGGAGTTAGGAAAAGACTAAAAGGAAAAAGTAAAGAAAAGGGGAAAAAGAGATAAATAGTTTAGCAGCCTTATAAAGTATATTTACTTTTTCTTAATAAATAATTGAAACGCAAAGTAGTATTTGTTTTTATTTGCATTGTTATTTGTATGTTTTTTTTTATAAATCAAACCACCATTCCCTCATATATCTATATATATATTCCGTATATTTATTTCAAACTCACAGTTTGTATTAAGATCCTTAAGTAGCTGCTCATTTATAAAACCACATTTACTGCTTTTTGCGACTTTCAAGTATTTATCTTTACTAAAATGGTGAGAATGAATTTCTTCGACGATTATTGCTGTGTGAATTTATTAGTATATAACTAATAAAATTGACTAAAAGTGGTTATTGAATTGTTACAAAGAAAATCTAAACTATTATGTTCAAATGTAAAAGAAGAAAGATTCTTTAATATTAAAGAAATCATTGTACTGTTGTAATAATTTCTTTCCACTGAGCAAACATTTCTACTGACAAGAGTAATGTAAGATACAGCAAAATCACCTTCTCTTTCATTTGCTGCACTATTTTTTGGTATTGATAGAAGACCAATGGTAGAAAATTTGTTAAACTACATACCCAATTCAATTTCCTACTTGCACATTTTTATCTGTATTACGAAACAAAATCCGGTACATTAGAAAATGCAAAACAAAAATTAGAAGCACTTCCTATTAAAATAACTATAAAACCTTTTAATAAATGCAAAAATATTACACACAGCACTCTGTTGCAAAATTTGTTAAATTTTTTCTCAAACTTCTTTAGAAAATAAGAAGTTAGCATTGTCCAGATTCTCATAGTACAAAATATCCAGGAACGATAATGTTCCATTTTAATTCTACAATTATAATGCAACATCTAAAAACTATAATGTTATTCAACTGTATAAAGTAGCAATAAATCCTTCTTTCTTATTTTTTGCATATAATATTGAATAGTTGTATCTTTTTTCATACATTAGGGACTGTAAAATGATCTCATCAAAGGTGCACTGAAGAATAATGTAATGCTGTATAAAGTGAAAGTATTCGATTTAACTTGTATCTGATTTCCATTGCAAGGTATGCTAATTAAAATGTTATGATATAAACTGCAATTCTTATTGACCTATCTCTCTCATTAATATATCATTAACAAGCATAACACCTTCGATACACGTTAAAATATTGAACACTATTGAAGGGTCATTGATAATGGATGGTGCATAACCACATCGCAAAATGTTTAGGAAACATGTTAAAAATATATCTGAAGCACGTTATAACATATAAATGAACATTTCCTGCAAAACCTTTCGTTTTGTCAAGAAACATAATTATTCGATAGGATTATCGAATACTGCCTCTAAAGTAAATTGAAAAAAAAAAAAAAAAAAAAAAACATGATTAGATATTATCATGCAAATATAATGATCGTCGCAATTTCGTTTATAACAAGAGTATCTGCTTAGAATATATCTATTCTTTGTTCAGTAAGTTCAATTACCATCCTAAGGCTAAGTCAATCAGGTGAGAAATCTTAACTTTTTCCTTTATTACTAATGAATGCAATATGCCTAATCTCGTTGTCAAAGGCTTTTGTAATGACGAATAACACGCATGCAAGCGATCATTTCAGTCTCTGAAGCAAAAATTATTTTGTCTGAAGTTATTTATTCCAAATGTCGATACCGCCTCGCATCATTTAACAAGAAATATTAAAAATTGAGATGAGGAAATATACACATATGTACATGTCAAACTACAGAGAATGTTTCTCCATTTATTTTTAATCAGAGATGCTTCGCTATTGGTAGTACCGACAATTTATAATAAATAAGTTCGTACAATATGGCTTTATTTTTCATTCGCTCTTTCTCTCGCTCTCTCTCTCTCTCTCTCTCTCTCTCTCTCTCTATCTCTCTATTTTATTAATTCATAAATACATATGCACAATGATTATCACGAATCGTCATTTGACGAACACAGTACGTTACGCGTAAAAATTGCTGAAGAAGAATTAAATCAAAACTCCTGAATCGACAAGATGTGCAGCAGAGAAGTAGCTAATCACGCTACTTTGAATATAAAATGAACCCGTGTTTTACTTCAACGATGAGTTCGAGTTTCATCCTTAAATTGTCAGAACATATGTATAAGTAACCTGGTTGAGGGTAGAAATCTAATGGATGGAATGTTCTGAATGCAAGGTGTCAGAGATGTGTCAAATGTGACAAAAATTGAAACAACTTAGGTTTCATTTAAATGAGAAATAAAATATATTCCATAATATTATTATTCACTATTTCTACACATTCTGTACAGTAATTCAATTTAAGGGTTTTATACCTCAATATACTTTATACAAAAAGGCTACTTATAATCTAGCATTAAGACATACCATAGCATGAGCGCCCTCCACCTTACCGCCAAACGGCAGATGGGCCGCACGCATGTTTGTACTGGTATTACAGAGTCAGTCGCCAGCGAGTATAACTTCTTCCTCTTGTATCACACACCACACACTAAAATATTAAAAGTGTGTCTCTGGTGCTTTTCATATCATTATTTTTTATAGTTAAAATTTACTGTCCCCGATTAACTTACTCCATTCGTTTTATTAGTTGCATTTTTTGTTTCTTTCAATTGCGTGATTCGTGTTTTGCTTTTCTGTTTCTCGAAAAGGAATATATAGATGAGATTACCGTCGTAATGTCAAAATATATGAAGTATCTTCATTGCCTGCCATACACGAGCTTTTTCTTCTTTTTTGTTTCATTTACTTTTTTCTGAGATACTCTTTACCAATAAATAAAATTATATTTTGTGAAAATATAGAATTGTAAAAAATAAAATCTGTCTTTTCGATTTGTGATAATACCGGTACAGAAATAGTGTATTTCGGAGACTCCACAAGCAACAGGACTGTTAATTCAGATCTCTGTCCTCTAAGTACTTGTACTCAAATGTAAAACCTTCCTTTTTTCTCTGTCCCCATTTTTCGTAATCAAAATAAATGTAGGTTCCCTGTAACAATTATATTTTACATAGTCAACTTCTGTTATATAGAACATTTCATAAAGAAACCGACAAACTTCTCTAGCATACTTGCAACTCATTTTGAGCCAAAATGCTTCGATACACTACGGGACTATATCAATTTGTCATAAAGTTGTAACAATAAAATATAATATGCACGTCCTTAAGCAAAACAGAGTCTTTTCTTTCTAATTTTCTATTTATTTTCCATTTTACTTATTTATTTTTATTTACATCCCATAAATACTGTTCGAATTGATGGTCTCCCATTTGTAAACATAGTTGCTATCGAGGTAAGCATTGTTTAGTCTTGAGTGTCAAATAGCGGTATGTGGCTCACGATAGGTACTTACAAACATTTTTGGCAAAATAATCTTCCTCTCTATTTAGATGTTGATGACAAAAATCGGGGTATAACTTGAACAAGATGTGGTCATCCCAATTTACTGCAGAAACGACAGCCTACGTGTACAGTCTTATTTTCGATAGATAAATCGAAAGGAATGAACCTGTATCATGGCCCCTTTTGTCGTTATATTTAAATCTTTTGAACTTCTTTCCATAGCTACATAAAATCTTAAGCTCTACAGTTGTGAAAAATCAAATTGGTACACGTAATATAGTATATAACGAGTGAAAACATAGAAAATTATTTTATTTTATAAATATAACGGTAACATTCATCGCAGAGTCGAGGACAACTACGTTTTAATTAAATGTAACCAAAGGTAAAGAGAAATTAAAATGAAAAATAAAAAGCTACTACTCTGTTTAGGTACGCGTCTGCAACATCTTACTTTTGATATTACTTTTTAGCAAGTAGAAATAGACCTACAGTGTGTATCACATTTTTGATGTTGGAGAAGTTTGTCGATTTCTTCACGGGGCATCCTGTATGTTTAACTCGCATCACTAATTGTTAATTTTATTAATAAATTAATATCTTATATTAACCTGTTCATATTCCTCGTTAATCACTTTTGGTTCTTCATGCCTTTGAAACCACATCATATATTTTGTGTGAAACCTCCAACTTTGTTTCTTTAGAGCTTTTGCTGCCAGGTACTGGCCTTTAGAACCTTCCATGTAATAAAATATGAAGAATAATGTTTCCGTAGAAAGACGTTGGAAGAACTCCACAGTATCAGAATGGGGAAGTTGAACCTAACATATAAAGCACATATGAATAAAAGTATAAAAGAAACTAAGAGTTGCATTACTATAGCATCTCTAAGGAGTCAATAGTGTTATTTTAAATAATGATACAATGATACCTGTTGGTAGTAAGGAGGCGTTGGACATAAATTTCTTGGTAAATATGACCGTAAACGTTCAGAATCAGATGGATGAGGCATATGATAGTAAGCGGCCTCCATCATCTGGAATTGTAGCTGATGTTCTTTTTGAAGAGGTACCGGCCCGAGTGGCGCAACACCAAGCAAAGGAGGAATGTGTGCTTCCGAAGTGGCATTATTGTTGTTATTGTTCGTCTTAGCACTATCAAAGATGTTTCTATTCGACTCGGACGGTGGTATTTCCAGACCTGCTCGGACAATTACTTGTTGGGCTATAGATTTCAAAGAGGACATGCCATCAGGAAGCTTAGGGATGAGACCATTGGCAGTGGATGGCGCTGGCGAACAGGAATTTGCAGGCAGAGGTGAAGACCTACTGCTAACTGACGACTGTGGTGAAGAAGATGGTGGGATCGGCGTTGTCATTTCGGTTTCACTGTTGTGATTCTGATTTTGTTGGTTGTGTAATACGTGTGTCGTTTGTATGGGCGCCGGATTATTGTGCTGCTGCGAGATCGTTTGTGGCACATTCGAGGTAACGCTGGATGTGGATGATGATGACAACAAACCATTTTCACTGCTATGAGCTGTAAATATTGAAAACAAATTATAAATTTGCCAAATATACGTTCCGATAAAACTGCTTGCCCAATAAATTATGTACTTTTACAAATTACGTACAAGATGTTTTACTAGAGGTAGAATGGATGGCTTGTGAATTACTATGTGACGCAGCTACTGTGGCAAAATTGCCAGCATTTGTCGTAGCGATGTGATTACTTGTAGAACTAGGCGAGCTATGGCTAGGAGTCATGGGAATGGTCTTGCTTGGAGTGCTGCTCGATAATAAATTCGATTTTATGGTGGCAGTGCTTCCCGTGGTTGGAATGCTCGCCTGTGAATTTATTAGTGGCCTGACTGCTGTGGGTTTCACAGGCTGAAATTGAAGCATTAAACAGAAATTTATGCATTGTTAACTATATTACAGTTATCGATACACAGATGTAATAAACCATTGAAATGTGATATTCGTAAAATTGTATACACACCTTTGTTTTCTTGTCATTATCTGTAGAACTATCACTTGAATGGTTGTGCATGGTGGAACTCAATGGGGGTGATGGTATAGGTGAAGTACCAGAGTTAGTTGAGGTTGGTGTACCTCCAGTCTCATTACTATTGTTGCTGTCTGTAGTTGCTGATGAGGGAATACCAACTCCAGACAACTCCACTTCATCGAGACCAATAATATCATCATATATATATTCATTTTCCTCAAAATCAGGTTCTTGTGAGGATTCGATATAATATTCTACATCGTCCTTTATCCTCTTAATCTGTGGAATAATTGAGAAAATAAAAAATAAATAATTTAGAAGATTAAAATAGCAATTTGATCAACGTCTACTTAATAATTATCACATTCTTCTGGCAAAACTGGTAAACTTACAGTGTTAACTTCAACAGACATATTGTCCAACATACGCAACAATGTTTCCAATTTACGGATATGATAACGATGTTTATCAAGCTTTGCTTTTAATTCATCCATTCTATCCTGCTTATCTTTATCTAACCTTTTTTTCTTTCCTGCGAGTAACGACTCTATCTCGGATTCAAATGTATCCAGCTATATTTAAATTAATCATCAACACATTACATTTTTCACAAAATAATACTTTTAAGTCCGCTCCAGTATCACCTTTTATTTCGTACCTGAAGATTTAATGCATCTATGGAATTTGCAAGCCAATTGCTAACTTCTTCCCTTTCTTTCTGAGCTGGATCAAGTTTTTGAGCTGCTCCCAGTCCTTCCTTCGAATAAGCTTTTGTTTTTGTTTCTCTTTCCACAACTTTAAACCTTTCCATTTGCTGAAAAGAACATATTATACTTAATAGATATTACATAGTAATCTTTGCAATTTTTATTTCTTACTAAAACATACTTACAGTTTCGATTAACTTCCTATATTCGAGAAGTGTGCTTTTATCCTTAATCTCACCTGACGCAAGCCAGGTTTTGATTTGATCACGCAACCTCTGAAGTTTCTTGATTTCCTTCTTAAGGTCCGCTTCATATTTCTCTTTCTGATTACTATTTGTAGCATTATGAACTTTCTGCCAAATGTCCTCAAACGTTTCTACACCCTCTGTTACTTTTTTAAGGCACCGATCTATTTCACCTAAAATTTAGAAAAATATGTATTACTTAGCTGTATAAACATACATCAATGAGTATATAACATATTACTGATATTCATTCCTTATTTTTAACATAAACATAGATAACTGAGTACAAATGTAAATTTCGAAATTCAATATAAAAACAGATTAATCAATTAAAAACCATTATTATAATATCAAGTTGATTTATTATTAAATTGAAAAATAAATTGTCTGCAATAAATGCCATGTAAACTATTTATTTAATTAAGTAATATTTTTAATGCTGTATACATGATAAAATGCATCATACAATAACTGCTTTAATATTTTACAACATACATAAAACTTAAATGCTGTAACTGACCAACGCATAAATCACAAAAGTAATTGGTACACAATGAAATATAATGAACATTTTTTTGTGTGTTTAAGTATTGCTTTAAAAACTATTACTAAGAGAATACGTAACTAATAATGATTTATAAAAGCTTATTATTAAGATTATGCTAAAAACTTCACATCGATAAAAGCTTTGCATAATTGTACCTCGTACCATTATGTGTATGTATGATGCAAGTACATTGTAAAGTTATTTTAAAGGTTATGCTGACATAAGGAAGCAATATTAGAGTACCATAAATACAGCTCACGCAAGAAAAAATAACTTATATTAAAGAAACATATGAAAAGTTGAATAGAACACACCACTCTATCATACCCTGGCAACTTGTACCAACTGTCAGACACAGAAGCCTGTGTGCGAGTAGATAACGCGAGTTAAAAATAGGCTACTGCTGATCGTAAATACGAGCGTTTAAACTGGCAGAGAACTGCAGAACGCGAAACAAGAACGAAAGCAAAGTTGTAGTAGTGCAGGGCCATAACAAAATTTCTAAATGTAAACATGCTGGAAACATTTTCTTCTCACCTTGCAACTTTCTCGTCGCAGCCATGGCTATGTAAACATGTGATACAATAATTCATGCATAGTCTAGACGTAATGGAAAAAATACAGAACAATTTTACGGAACAAATAGTCGCTGATCTTTTATTCCCTGTATAATATGGGAGGCTTGGCCACAAGATGGCTTCCGTTTTCAAATGACAACGTCCGACCGTCCGTGAACGAGTTGCGTTGATACTCGCTTCGTTTTTCCGTCAATCTTTTAATCTTGACAGTGTACAATATGCGCTACGTTTGGTCGAGTATCGACAGCACATAAAAATACACAAAAAGTGATAGCATCAACAAATGATATATATGAAATACTGAATAAATGAGATGGTGTATTATGCATTGGCGCATTCACACATTCTACCTAACGCACATACTTAACATGTTCGCGTTCATAAACCAATCGAAATTTGGTTGAACCTTTCGATGCATTCACAACAATTACGACAGCAATATTCTTTTACACATTTCTAAAATTATAGATATAGCAATTTTATCCCAATATATAATCTCGAAAAAAGATCACTAATACTGGTAAAATTATTTGAAAATCACAATACAAAAAAATGAAATTTATTATATTAAATAATTTAGATTTTTTTCGCAAGTTATCTACAACTTCTAAAATAGCGTATTAATGCAGTTTTTTTTTTAAATCTCGAAACAAACATTAATGGAAATGTTTCCTACATAACAATAATCCTCGCTTCTATTCTTACTTTATTTTCCAAATGCGTGTTAGAGATAATAGACATAATTCCATTCGTCTAATTATAATACATATTTTTATACCAAAATTCGTATAAACTTAAGACAAATGTGACTAAATTAGACATAATAAATCTGTACATGTATTCGCTTAAGTCAAATGTATACTAAGCTGAAAGATGTATTTAAAAAAAATATACGAAATTATCTTATGAATAAAAACGTCCAAATATAGGCTTAAAATTTT
>NW_017100263.1:1433774-1445137 GCF_001263275.1 Habropoda laboriosa | reverse complement strand
AGAATTGTATATTTCATAAAAATTATTCAAATAATATAAAGTAAAATTTATCGAATGACAACATTTTTGTGAAAGTTGGTAAACAAACATTTAAAATATTTTTCAAAATATTTTTTATTTTAGAACAATTAGTAAAATACAAAGTAAAGTTTTTGATAAATTCACTATCTTAGGTTGTTTTACACTGTGTATTGAGACACATAGCTGTCAAAGTAAAGGAAATATTAACACATTTCAATAAATTTAATTATGATATACATATTTAATGTATTTACACTAATGAGTTAAGTTAGAATTGTGATAATTTTTCATAAAATCGAAGGTACATATGTACGTTTTATTAGTAATCTATCTATCCAATGTGTTCCTTCGATTAAACGTAAAGTACAATTGCAGGATTCAAGAGAAAACCTATTGATAAAATTTTATAAAAAATTCGTCTTACACCAGCTTTTTTAGTCGACAATTTAATAAAGATTGCAATAGTATTATTAATATTTAAATATTTGTGACGGAACAAGTTGAGTTTCAACTGAAATGTGACGCTCCAGATGGCTGGGTCAGGTTAAGAGTCAGAGTGGGGATATCATAGGCACTGCATTAGGCGTATATGAATACGTCCACGAGAGATGCTGTCGTTTCGTGTTTCGAGTTTTTGCACAACAACCGTGAGCCAGGCAACAACATACTCGCGTTCAAGTTGGATCACGTTTTGCAAAGAAGATTTGAAGTTCCGTACTAATTATCACAGAACTGAATTACTACAGACTCTCTTTCTTTCAATGGTTCTGGCCTAACCTCTTCTACAGCAGACTACAGTGGAACATGACGAAAGGTGGCATCACTGAAGACGTGTTGGAAGCACGGATGGAGCCGTGCTCATTGATATGACGCCATTTTACTAACCTTTTCGGCGCGGATCACGACGATCTACTTAAGGTGCTCCACTTCGTACCGTTTCAAGAACGTCCAATTCTATCATTTACGTTTTACGAGCCGTGTACACTTTTTTGTAATTACAAGCAATCCGTTCAAGCCGGAATTTACCGGAAGGTACGCAACCCTCGTTGCACTGGGATCATCCTTGTATGCAACAAAAGCTTACAGCAATACTTTCTTGCTGAAACTTGTTACCACGGTGTCTTAGCCCTGTGTACACATTCATTCGTCTTATTTTAACACTAATTACGTCGTAGTAAACTGTTTTTGTGGGAACTTTGGGGCTGAATCATTGTGTTACCAGTGTTACCATCACTGGTAGTGGTCACAGCGAAGGGCTTTTTGCATGTCGCATCATGTACTCAGTTTTATAATACCCCTGTCAGAGGTATTATATTAATTGCTTGTTACCTAATCGAGTGTAGTTTAAACTTAAAGTTTAATCTTCTGTGAACTATTGTCAATACAATATATAATGTTTTTAATTGATATACGAGTTGTCTTTTAAGACAAACTAAAATGTTTATGCCCTTAAAGTTACTCTAGTATTTTGAAACTTGTATAGACTACAATTTTAAACATTTCTTACTGTGATATTCTTAAATAAGTCTAGAGTTGTTAATAAGTTGAATGTAACAGGTGGCTTTGTACATATATCAATTATAGTATCAATTGTAACATCAATGATAATTAATTTTGGTATAGTAGCCTGGTTTACATTGCATCTAACTTTCTTTAAGTTAACATGTATGATGACCTGAATATTTGATCCAATTCTCTATTAATATTATTATTTTTCTTAAGTACTTACGATTATCAATATTATTTATACATAACAGTATATGAAGTAACTATTCTACAATTATGTAGTTGTTCTTTATTGATTTGATATTTTTTCTATAATGGCTGTTACGTAATATTTATTTGATTAATGCTCTAATATAAATGTTCCTTTCTGTTTATTTTTATATTTACATATATTTTATATATTGTAGGTAATACCACTGTAGCCAAGCAGTGCTATTATGGAAGATGAAGATGGTGAAAGTAAAGTTATGGATATGTGGAACAATTTGGAAAAGCAACAACTTAAAGATATTTCTATCGGAAATTCATTGAAGTCTTCAGTTGACAACACATACAGTGACATACTAGAAGAAAAACAACTACTGCGGTATAATTCTATTACAACCAAAGAGTCTCCAAGCAAAAATAATAGTACAGGATCAAAAATTGTGTTTAAAGGTTTTAAGAAACGTATTTTGGCACAAGCTCAAGGAACACAAACAAATACACCAAAAAGTGTAGTACAAGAACAACAATCACAACAGTCCAATGCATCGCCAAAAAGTAGCAAAGAAAAAAGGGCAGAAATCAAGAGGGGAAAAATAACGGAATATGCACAATATTTGGGTCTTCAACCTTCATCGAAAAATAAGTGTTCAAAGTGTCAATCATCATCAAATTTGTGTTCTACATTGAAACAAAGTTCGTGCACTTGTAATTCCATAATGACACCAATGCCCAGTACATCAGAATCATCTACAGTGCCACATTCTCCAAATTTTAAAATTACAAGAAAAGTTTATCTGTGTGCAGCGTGTGGTACTTATTTTGAAAATTGGAATTTATTTTTACATATGAGAGATATACATAAGCGTCACATATGCCTATTTTGTCTTGGAATGTTTGGTCAAGCAGAAAGGTTATCACATCATTTAATAAAGAAACACAGTGTTCCAGAAATGGCGTTTACATCTGTAGAAGATTTCTATGGTGCTTTTAAAGGATCATGTTACTTAGTTTGCTGCACATGTGAGAAAGTTTTTTCAGAAACAGATAATTTTTACAACCACTTTTGTTCACCCACATCTAAGCAAGATGTTACTGCATCTATATGCACCTTGTGTAGACAAACAGGATCACATGCAAGTACATGCAGTTTAGCTATTGAAACAAGTAAAGAAACAACTTCTACTTTACCACATACTGCACAAGCAGGAATAATATCATCACATGTGCTCGACAAAACTGTAAATAGTGAAAACAAAATTGTTTCAAGGAAACCAGTAAAAAATAATAGGTCTAAAAATATGGAAGATGGTGTATCGAATCAACAAAAAATGAGTATTCATACAAAAAAAGCCAACAATAAAGTTGTATCTCAGCCAAATGAAAGCCAAGTTTTTGATGAAAAATTAAACAGAGATGAAAATTGTCAAAATGAAATTTCTCACAACATAGGTAAAGATACAGTTTCAGAGACAATAATGGAAGTCTCAAAGTACATTGAAGATTCTTGTGAAGAAAAAGAAGAACCAAGTGAAAACAAGGTTTGTCAAAATAATTTGGAATTAAAATCAAGTGATACACCGAGCCATAATATGCCATATGATAGTGTAACAGAAACAATTATGAAGGTGTCACAATGTACAAATAATGTAGAAAATTTTGATGATACAATTAAGGGGTATGTAAGTGTAGTTGAAACGTCAAGTATGTCTGATAATCCGGAATTGAATTCCAATGAAATGGTCAAACCTGATACAGAAACTTTAAATTTAATTGAAGAAACTAATACTAGGACAGATGACCTTAACTCTGTAAATCACAAAACAGAAAAGAATATAGATAAAGAGAAAACAGTAGATACTGTATTGGAAGAAAAAGACTCTCATTCTCACATATCTGAAAGTCCTGAAAGTGCTCATAGTCCTATTAGTCGATCATTATTTAGTCCCCAACATGAATCACATGTATCCGATTTACAGTCCAAAGAAACACCTTGTGAAAATGAAAACAAAGAAAATCTTGATGTACCTAATGAATCTCAGTCTTCTGTATCATATAATACCAGTGAAACTTCTGATAGAAGTTTAGTCATAAAAATATGCACCAATAGGAATTCTCAGTTTTCTGTTGCAACTAATAATGACAATGTAGAAAATAATGATGTTAGCAAGAAATCGGAAGAAAACAACAATGCGGAAAGTTCGTTAACAGAAGAGAAAGAACCTAATATTTTTAAAAATGAGAAAGATAGTAACAGTTCTCAAGTGAATGACGGAGACAGTGATTCTGATAGTTTCAAACTAGCAGTGGTAGACAGTAACACTGAAGAAATTGAGGAAGTTGAGGAAACTGATGAAACTAAAGCAGAGACAAAAATTGATACTGAATCAAATGAAAACATTGAAAACAATGAAAATCAGATTGAAATTATGGATGAAAACGAAAGTAACGTAGATACAGATGGAAAACAAGACGAAGAAACAAAAGATGACAGTCAAAACCAAATAGAGAGCACTGTACAGCCTCAAATTCAACCAAACGATGGAATCATGTTGGCTGGGGAGGATGTTCCTTGTATTGATCTTAATGTGGACGGTATTTTAGATAGCATAGAAATAGAAGATCTGTTGAAACGTTGTATAGCAGCAGCTAGTCCTTTCTGTGTTTATTGTAATCATGCACGTCATATAGCAGTTAATGGCAAACAATTAGGATTACATATGCTTGCAGAACACAAATTTCAACCTCAACATCCTGCCATAATTATCCAAGCAGACCAATTTATCGCAAGAGTGAAAAAATCTCTCGATGAGCTAGGCTCCCACTTCTTTAATTTAGATTCTTACAGTAGCACAAATGGTACATATAATGTTCCAAATGCAAGAACATACGAGTGCTTTCATTGTAGATTTCACTCTGCCATACACAAGGAACTTTATCTGCATAATCGAAAAATGCATCAAAAGACAATCTTAATCTGTATAATGTGTAAGTCCACTTTTTATAGTTATAGCGAATTGCTTTGTCACTTATGTCCTGGAACGTACTCTCCAAATATTAACGTCAAGTACAGGTGTTGTCTTTGTCCTATGGCAAACCTTCCATCAGCATTTAGATTAATGGTTCATTTACGTAAGAGACACCACGCATGCGATGTGTGCTTGGAATCCACTGGAAATCAGCAACGTCTTTCGAATCATGTTTGGAAACATAAGCTTCATCATTTATGCTATAGATGTGGCATTGCATACAGGAACAAACCAGACATCACGAAACATTTGTTTTGGAAGCATGGAACAGAAAGTGTACTGTGTAAAAAGTGTTTACAGAAAAAGTGGCCACATATTTATCACTTTTGTATACCACCCACGGCTTTCGTTTGCGAGGAATGTGGTTCTAGTTTTTCACGTGCTGTTGCTTTGAAAGTACATAAAAGGTTACATTCCGGAGATCATCCGTATGCTTGTAGCGAATGCTCCGAGCGTTTCATTTCTCGAAAATTATTAACAAAGCACGAAAACGCTCATAAGGAACCGCCACCTGTTAACACGAACTTGACGGATATGACGAGTCAACAACCGGCGATCGATGAAGAAAACTCGGAGAAAGAAAAGATGATTGTAACAGATGGCAACACGACTGCTTCCGAGTCACTGAAAGAAACTAAAGAACCTGTGAAAAAGGTTGTTGATGTTTATGATTTGCCACCATTGAATTTATCTTCTGAAAGTGACACAGACTCCGAGGACGAGAAGCCGCAGACTAAGGAAGCGGAAAGCACCGAGAAAGTTGTACCAACCGAAGAAAATGCAACGTCTCTTGAGGATCAGTTGAAACCTGTTGCTTCCGAGCCGGCTGCAGACAGCATAGTGGAGGTTGAACAGAACGAAGAAGAGAAGGAACAAGGGGCACAAATTATGGATGGCATCTGGGATAATTTTAAATCGTACACAGCTAGTTTAGAAATGAAAGATTCAACTAATACTCTTGCAATTAAAGAATCAGAGCCAGAAACCGACGTGGCATTCTTAAGAAGCATAGTGTTAGCTGACCATGATTATTGTGTCGTATGGACGGACAAAGAGAAGGATAAAAAATCAGAGTCAAAAGTGAACGATAAGGAAGAAGCAAATTCGAGTGGGGACCAAAATGATTTAAACAAACCACAGAAAAGTCCGCTTGACGGTAACGCGATTCAAAACAACACCACCACCACCGAGGATGATCCAAACAAGAAAAAAGTGAAAAGTCCGAAGAAAAAGAAACAGGGCGGAAATTCATCGTCGAGTGATTCTTCCAGTGATAGCGATTCGAGTAGTTGTTCTTGCGGAACAAACTGCAGCTGCAGCAGTTCTTCGTCCGGTAGTTCTTCCAGTTCTAGCAGTAGTTCTGACTCGGATAGCTCTACCTCGGAAGGTTCTCCGAAAAAGCAGTCGAACCGTAAAGAACGGAAAAAAGAAAAGGAAAGCATGCAAGAGCCAGAGAGTGGATGCGGCGAGCTTGAAAATAAAGAAATTTCGCCAGAAATGGAGAACGGGGCGTCCGCGGTTCCAGCAGAACCAGTTTGTACACCGCAGCTTTTGCTGAGGGAATCCGACTTGGAAACGGAAGAAACGGAAACGGACGAGGATTTCTACGATGAACATCCGCAGCAGCTTGCGAATAAGTTGCTCGCGGATAAACGAAATCAATTAATGCTTCTGGCGGCTGTGGCACCAGCATCTGCAGAGTCAACGATGACATTGAATAACGGCTTAACGGACACGGACACCGTGGTACCCTCACCAGACCCGATGCCTGCCATTGCGGAGGAGGATCAATCACATCAGAAAAGGAAAGTAAAATCGAAGAAACGAAAGAAAGGGGAAAGGACGAAGCAGCGTAACATGACGCCAGCCGTCGAGTCCATTAAACTAAACATTCCTAAAGCGTTTTACCAAAAGAACCCGGCTTATTCAAGTTCGTCGCCAGTGTTAGTCCAATCGAGCATGGCACTCACAGTGGCGAATGTGTCTGCGAACGATGTACACACCATGAACACACCAATTGAATCGCAGGCAATGGGAATAACAGGTGGTCAAAATATCGGTGGTAGTGGCTCGGAGACAGAGATCAAGAGGTCGTCGAAGCGAAAGAGAGTACCGAAACGATTCTACGGAGATTCTAGCGACGACGAGGTGGAGAAGCAGCCAACGGTAAAATGGAGGAAAGTAGACACACCTTCGTTCACGACAGTGCCGAGCATGAAACCGTTACCACCGAGATTGTCTTTCGGCGGGAAGAACATAGGCTACAGGCCGATGGAGAGTCAATCGGAGAATCTAGGAATTGCTACGGCATCCGCAACCGAGTCGGAAGAACCGGCCGAAAGTAGCAGTGATTCCAGTGATTCTGAAGTAGAAGCTAGTGAACAGATGCAGACGCATTTGACGGGAAGTAATGTACCAGCGCCAGAACGACCGGTTAATTTATATTGCTACTGTCAATGTCCGTACGACGAGGTATCTGAAATGATAGCCTGCGACGCGGAGGATTGTCGTATTGAATGGTTTCACTTCGAATGTGTCGGCATCATGGTACCTCCGAAGGGCAAGTGGTATTGTCCGGACTGTCGAAAGAAACACGGTATCGTGCAAAACAGCGACGATTACTTTGACTGATAGCAGCGGATGGCGTTTGCATGTTGAAATTGCTATCTAAACATTTTTGAAAATGCCCGTTCAATTCTCTCTCTCTCTCTCTCTCATTCTCTTTCACTCACTGTAATTCTCACACTCTGTCACTCTCGAAACTTTTTAAGCAACTTATTGACAAGGTTCGAATCGTTTGTTGCTTGAAAATTTTACATTGAACGTATTTGACGGTATGATAAATTCCAGGCAGACCTGAAATCGTATAGACATAGCAATTTTGTAAAAGCCTTAAAATTAAATACCGTCTGATACATCGTCGAAATATTGAATTAAAATGTTAAATGTGTTTCTATACGAACGAATAGTTGTAGCAATTACGTTAACTCTATGAGGAAAACTATGTTTCAAGTAAGATAGAACAATAATCATGGATGCACTATTCTACGTCCAATGATAAAAAAAATTGTACTTTAGATTGTGTCATATTTTGTTACCCATTACTTTAAAAAAGGGTTTTTTAAATAGATTATAGCTTGAGAAGCATTAAACATTTTCTTATTTTACGGGTACCGCAAAATAAAGATATGTATCTACATTAAAATCAACGAATTAGGAATCTTGTTACATTTTTCAAACATAAATCACAAATTATAAATAGTGTTTTTTATTTTCTATTCTACTTTTCTTAAAGACGTTGGAGAAGGTTAAACAAATTAATAATGATCTTGACATTTCCGTGTTATAACGATTGTAACTTTTCCATTCTTTCAAAGTTGAAACATTGTTTTCATGTTGCAAATTTCCAAGCTTCTTAAATTCATTGATACTATTAAGTTTTATATGATTTTTTTAAGTGATTGTCATTATTGGTTCAAATTATTTTGAACATGTGTTAAACGTTTCGAATTGCTTTAAATATTGTTTGGAATTGGAAATTTAATTATTTTAATGAGTCTGGAACATTTTGCGGTGTTAAAATTATTGTTCGAGTAGCTAAACATTCCTCTTTAATTCTATCATTAATTTACATTATGTATTATAGTTAACATCAATAGCTTGCTATGATTTTTTAAGTATGTACAAATATAATCTTAGCGAGGATTTGATATTTCGGTACTTCGATATTGTTTTACACGTTCTTATCACTTTCAAGTAACTGAGAGAGAAATTCGAATTTTTCGAAATAAATACTTGCATACTACAATTTTTCTAAAAATTTGCAAATACTTCGCGTATTACAGTACCTTTTACGTTATAGATACTTTTCGACGACATTTGAGCACAAATAGCTAGAAAGCTCATAAAAGGAGGAGAGAATTGAACGGTCACCGCTGCTCCCAGCGTTTTCTTTTTTTCTTCTTGGTAAACAAACGAATCGTACATTGTTCCACGTTGATATTTTTCTTAAGCCAATACAATAATGATACAGAATGTTTGTACATAAATGTAAATACGTCTTAGAGTTTATAATAATGAAGTAAGGTTTTTGTGTACATTTGTTTGTACTTCTTTTAAACGACGAAAAGTGCGCGATGTATAAATTGATTAATGTAGTCGGTAGGCAAATATAGCGTTCTAGAGTGAAATTCTAGGCTACGTCGTAGAGCGAAAATTCTTCAAGCCTAGCACGAGAGGGGAGGGCTGTGTTTCTATCTAATTCGTAATCGTGATATCGCGGCTGATATGACTGTCGGCACTGCTGGCGGTGTCTGTGCCCCCTTTGGATGATCGCACTCATTTGACAACCACCATTCTACTGTGCAGAACTGGAAAGACTGCGGTTCTTTATAGTTCATAGTGTAATAGAACTATCTTCTCTGACACAATCGTAAAGATAGGGCACACGTATTTTTCTTATTTGCCAAAACGGTCACGCTGCAAGTAGGATCGTATAGCATCGCGTGACGAACAGTGGGATAGAGCAATTTCAAAGCATTGGGTCTTCGAACGTATCAACCTCGAATACGGAGATCCTACGACTATGTCAACGTGTGCCGCGAAAAATCTTAAGGTGGTGGCTTTGGGAGCGTCAAAGGCGCAGTCAAGCGAAGCAAGTGGAATACTCTTGCCTCTGTGTCCTCCAGCTAGCAGTTTCTTCTAGCTTTGCACGGTATTGTGCTGGAAGTATGTTCAGCGGGACGGCACAGTAGCAGGAGGCGTACTTTGCTCGCCTTGTCTGTCTCTTCCGTCACGCGGTGCTATATGATCCGGTTTGTGATATTATTGTGTTGGTCATTAATGACTATGCGTACATTATTTCTACGATTGTGTCCGATAAGGTGGGTCTATGGGAATATAACCCAATCAGACCCGCATTTCTTCCACTGGACGACTTTCCAGCTCTGCACAGTATTTTTAATCGTGTCGAGAAACGTGTAACATTTTACAAGCTTTACGTTATTCTCATTGTTTAAAGCGCAATTTTGTTTCTTACTTTCCTTTTCTTATTTTTTATCGCTTGAACTTTCAAAATTTTTATAATTATACGCGTTAAAGCTCTCGTTACTCTTTTTCATTCCTTCCTTTTTCTTTTTTTTTCTTTTTTTTTTATTAACGAGTTATAGAAAGCGAAGCTTCATCGTAGAATTTCCTGTTTTCTTTTTTGCTTTACGTTTTAGAGTAATCGACGAGTTTACGAGCGGATCTTTTATCGTTATCTAGTCTAGTTCTTATTTGTTCTTCGTAACAATTCTTCTGCTGCTAAACACTTCCTGGATGATTGTACAGTTGTATCACTTTATCGACATTATTTATCAGACTTTGTACCACGTGCTTGAACTTTATTTGAACTGTTTCCGGTTTATCGAAGTCAAATAATGAAATGCAAGCATAATACTTTGCGAGCAAAATAAATTGGCATACCGCATATAATATCCAATCGAAGTTACACACAGAGAGAATTCTTGTTTAATTTTCGAAGCGCATCGGACTGTTGAGTTCATACAAATATTTTATTCTGCATACATGATTGGTCGGAATGTTTGCCAAAAGTAAGAAAATCGAACGTAACAAAAAATGAACGAGTGCCGATCAGAGTTCAAGGAGAAAAAGAAAAAGGGTCGTAGCCCTTTTTGTGAATTGAACTCATCTTTGTCCCAGACGATTTGAGTGTTAATAAAAATTTCATAATCAAAACTGTCGATTGCTGAAACGTTGATTTTCTTTTTAACGCTTTAAGCAAGGAACATGGATAAATACGTTAGTGTTGGTACATGTTTAATAGAACTTGCAATACATTGTAATGATAATAATATTAATATGTTAATAATAATCGACGTTAACGTGCCAGCAATGCAAGTAATGACACAGATTAATTAATCATCGTCAGCCCTCATTTCCTCCAGCAATTCAATACCCATGATGTTCGCGGCGAAATCTTTGTAAGATATCCTCTGTATTATAAAATAATAATACATTACTTTCGGCGAGCGTAAACGATTATTTTTCTTCTTCACCGTTAGTAGTACTTATCTATTCGATACTTTAATATTTCATTGGTTATATCAGCTCCTATTTCTAAGGTGTTCATAGACATATACTATTTGAGGACTGTACTTATTTAGTACTTTTACACATAATGTTTTTAATGGGAATTCTTATATTAACAAATTTCAAAACTAAATACTTTAGAATATCTGTAATCTAAAGTTGAACATTAAGTAAATTTTGTATTCAGAAATTTAAGCATAAAAGAAACAGAAAGAACGAGAAAGTTGATTCACAAAATAAATATTACGGATATGTAATTAATGTATTACAATTCAATACTACTACTTTCACGTCGTCGTTAAGTTTCTTTGAAATATTTTCCATCACCACAGAATGCTTTATAACCCTAAATTTGTGTTGATACGAGGTCCATTGACTTTGTATATTCACAAATTTCTTTTTAATAAACAAAATTTAATATCAAGGGTTATCTGTTTCTATCAAGAATTCATATTATTACAATTATATTAATACTTTCTTTTTTTTCTTTAATGAAAACCCATATTGAAA
>NW_017100263.1:1425156-1433597 GCF_001263275.1 Habropoda laboriosa | reverse complement strand
ACTATGAATTTTCTATTATCGTTTCTGTAAATTTGTAAATTTTTAGATTTTTCGAGAACATATTTTTATCATGTTTGGGACGTATGAAGGTACTAATTGTTTCGATAATAATTCAGAGAAGGTGCTCAAATAAAAATTCTAATAGATGAAAATACACTTTAACTTTCTCAATAACACAATTACTCTTTTCCTCTAATAAGTAAATAATAAATAAAAGATATAATATTTTACTAATAATTTGTCCAATGTTTAATATCGTGACTTCTTTATAGAATTTTTGATGTAAAAATGAAAAAAAGATTCAATATTCATAAGTCAGGTAGCACACACTAACGTAAACTAAATAGAAATATCTAATCAGCATGAGTTCAAAAATTAACTCTGTCAGAATTGTTAGCAACGTTTGATTAGAATGACACAAGTGGTTTGCTTGTTTCTATTTCTTACGTGCTAGATAAAACCTCAGCATAGTAGCTTTTGAAATTATATTTACCAAATGTATTCTATAGCCACATTCTTCATTTCTGTACACATTTTGCAACCGTGTGCTACGAAGTTACGAAATCTTCTGGCAAATGATCCATTATTCAATATTTAAAAGTTAATTTCATTCATATGCTACTGTTTGAAATTTGAAGAAATTTCAATATTTTTTCATATTTAAAGTAATAGGAAAGTGATATTTAACGAATAGCATACTTCTGAATCAACAAAAATGTATAACGAAAGCTACAATTGTTCTAGCATTAAAAATTAGTGATATTTTGTTATTTAACGGAGACGGAAATTTTTTGAAAGAAAAAAGAATCGAGTATAGTTAAATTAAAACAGAGTGTTCACTCTATTACCAGCAAGCATTTTTCTCGTAAATGGTACGTAAATACTAGAAAAAAATGAAAAGTTGTGCAGTTTTCTATGACCAACATATTAGCGTATATCAATTTTTCATATTTGCCATATTTTTCAAGAAACGAAGCTGACCTTTAATTTTCTATGTTATACGAAAGTATGTAACAAGACGAATTCATTCATTTGCTGTACAATGACAGTTAGGGTAACACAAGGTCAGAAATGAAAGAAACATTTCGAATATTACGCACCAATGTGTGTACAAGTACTCTTTCTTGACAAGGCTACAGGTGTTCAATATGACTTCCTTGTGCATGAATGCACATTTCAGCTCTATGAATTACATTTTTGACAGCTTCTACTATTACTATCCGACATATTATTGTACATGCTTGCGTCATTTTGCTTTTTAAGTCGTTTACGTTTATGAAGTAATTCTGAAATTGTCGAAGCAAAAGCAAACACTTTGACAAAAAATCAGCCACATTTAACGAGCTAACTCATGTCAATAAATACTTGTAAACACATTGATACGTAATATTCGAAATATTATTTTCACATTTGACCTTGCATGACCCCGACGGTCATTGACCCTGCTTTCATATAACATAAAAAAATATTCAGCATTCAATTTAAAAGATTAAAGGTCAGCTTTGTTTCTCGAAAAATATGGCAAACATAAAAAATTGATATACGCTATTATGTTGGTCATAGAAAACTGCAAAACTTTTCATTTTTTTCTAGTATTTACCTTTTATGAGAAAAACATTGGCTAGCATTAGTGTGAACACCCTGTATATGTAACGTGTATTATCAAAAGTAATAATTGTTTTCAACTTTAATAGAATACATTTTTTAACGCCTGCAAATTAGACACCATAAGTAGGAGTGCACAGTTTCTATTGTTTCTTTGCTAGCACTGTGTACAGGGTGTTTCATTTATCTTATCCACTTTGATGTCTTCGTTACTTTTCCAGATAGAAAAGAATGTATGAAAAAAAAGTTGTTTGGTTTAGAACGACGCATATTGTGATTCTTGCTTTTTCCCTGCAAGGTCATTTTTTCGAGTTTTCAAGGTTATCGGCGATTTTTCAATAATACTGATACATTTTTATATTCAAATGACCTTAAGTAGAAAATTCATGATAATTTGAAAGGAACTAAGAGATTGAACATTTTCTTATTTTTGCTCAAAATTTTTATTATTTTACAAGAAATATTCGATATGACCTCCATTATTTTCAAGACATTTTCGCATACGACACATGAATGACGACCTTGCATGTTTAGTCATAGTTGGAGGAATGGTACTGCATGCGTATGGAATTCGTTGCTTTGATTAACGTCTTGGCTTGATTGTGATTGTGCTTCGACTCGTATTTACAAACGTTAGAAAAATAGTAACACCAGAAGTGTCATCGAACGAAGTTGAAACTCCAGAATCCATCTTGAAAGTAATGGAAGCCATATCGAACATTTCTTGTAAAATGAAAAAAATTTTGAGCAAAAGTAAGAAAATTTTCATTTTCTTAGTTTCAAATTATCATGAATTCTCTACTTAAGATCATTTTAAGGTCATTACAGGATCAATACATTCACATGTTTGAAATTCATTTTTTATTAGCTACAGTAATACGACGACAAAAAATATACCATTATTACTGAAAAATTGTCGATGACCTTGAAAACACGAGAAAAAAAAAATAACCTTGAAGGGAAAAAACACGAATCACAATATTCACCGTTCTAAACTAAACAACTTTTTTCTCATACATTTTTTTTTTGCATCTGCAAAAGTAACGAAGATATTAAAGTGAATAAGATAAACGAAACACCCTGTATAAGAAGGAATTAAAACTGAACAAAGATATATACCTCTGGCAAAAATGTAAAATCGATAGATGTGGATTTTCGTTCACCACGTTGATTATACATTTCGCCTAAATTCTGGTCAAAGCCAATAAGTAACTTTAAATATGTAAATGCTTCTTGAATTGTCAATGGCTCTCCTGAAAAAAATTTATTTAATATCAATATACAGGTGCATTAAGATGAATAATGTAGAATCTGTATTGTTAAGTGTTTTTTATACGATAGTTTATAACGATGCTTTGCAGCAATGAGAACTGACGGAATGTGATAAGTGAATGCAATAATAATTTGGCACAAATCGCAACGCTAGGACAGCTGTTATACAACTCTAACAACTGTAAAAAGACTTTACAACTCTAAGATAACTCTGAAACGACTTATACAATACTCTGTCTCCAACATTCCAAAGACTGTGACAACATTCCGACTCTATCTAGAACTCTTGACACTATTTATCCGCAATACTCCTTCTCCGACACTTTCGCCACTTTTGCAACACCTTAACTCTATGTGCAAGAAAACACTTTTCTTTCGTCTTGGTCCACGTATCGGTGGACCTCGTACGTTATCGAGGATTTTCGCAAAGGGCCTGGTTCATGTCCCTATCGACCCCCACATTCTCTTTTACAACCCTCGTCCTGTGCTTCTTAAGGGTGGAACCCTAATCGACGGATCGAAAAAAATCGATAGTTTTATATCTTGAGAATATGTTCCCAAAGTTTTAGATCGGAATTCGAAAAATTAGCTTTATTACCGGAGAAAAATTTAAATGCATTTTTCTCGAAACACTTTTTCCAAATTTCTGTGCAGCATAATTTAGAAAATACTTAACCGAGTTCTTTCTACCTTCGCAGACATTTACATAAATATATCCTCCAGAGGGAAATCCACAAAAAATAATGAAATTGTTTAAGTTAATGTGTTTAATTGCATAATGAAGTGAAAGGTTTGTTCTCTGCGCAGTTTTCTAGAGAACAGAACCTTTTTTGATTTTTTTGTCTCAGATGAATAGTACAAACCCTATGCTACACGCCGTACAACAATATTTGAAAGACACGGCCTGACAAATGTTTAAATAACTCCTTGAATAAACTTTCATAAGTATAAAAAACTACTCTCAAAATTTCAAAAGAACCCACGACATAGTTTCCGCAGAAAACACTAACAAACTTTCATATAAATTAGTGCTCATCGATTGGGATCTAGTTCAAAGAAGAACTATTCTCGTATTCTAAGAGCTGGTTGTATGTAGATGTACAGTGCTCTTTAAATATCTATAACTTCGTTATTTGTACGAATTCGGGCAAATCGTACCGTACACACAATTTCAAAAACCCAAACTCTCAGAAGATGCAAAAAGAAAAATAGATTTTGTGAAAAGTTTAGATTAAAATACCCTCTTAAAACTACGTACAAAGAGGCGAATATTTTTCCGATACTACAATAATATAAACAATACTTGAGTTTTGTCCGGTCGCGCAGCCCACCGGCCAGTAAAGAATCATAAAATAATAAACAGTCCTTTCAAGCCATCTTCCTAGCCCCTGACAAATTTCTTCCCTACCATGAAGCAGTTCAAGTCGCATCCTTGTTTCCTATCCCTTTCCCCTTTCCGGGTTTTCCCCAAATTATTTAAACTTTTGCACACCACCTTCACCCTCACGTTCTCCTTCCACTAGTTTCCTAACATCCAATCACACCTCCGCATTTTTCGATTCCTTCTTTTCCACCACCTTCAACTTCCAACCAATCACGACATACACCGAGCTAATATATACACACGCGCTACCACAAAATACATTAGTTGAAAAATATTCTGACCGAGAGCAACATCTCTTCACCATCACCACACCATTATAATTTTGCCCTTCCGGGATTAATTTGTCGGGTGCGCAACGATACCAACCGCGTTCGAGCTTAAAACAGTTTCGTTCACGAGTCGAACATCGTACAAGTTTATCTAACAAAAGTAGATAAACTAACCAAATGGCATGTCATTTTCCTTCGACAACCCACGAGGACCTTCTCCAAATAATATTCTCATAAACAGATCACGAGTTAAGACCGGGTTCTCCTCTTCTAAAGTCGGGATTCGATCTGGATTTATAAAGACTTGAAAAGCTTCCTGTAGTTGACGTAGAGAAATTCCAAAAGCTGGACGATGGTTTATGTAAAGTTTCACGAAATCTTCAAACGTAATATCATCGACTAGGTAGCCGGTTTCCGCGTAATTTCTATAAGAGACTTCACCCATAAAAATTTCTATCTAAATGCAAAAGTATAGAAATATTGAAGAAGTTTGTGCCAAGGGAAACAATGTATAAGAACTGAATTTATTACTTCTTCGTTGCTAGGAAAATAGCCAATGGCACGCATAAGATTCGGTATTTCTTTGGTGCTAACAGTCTCGGATATTGTTCTGGGGGCTGTTGTATTTTCACCTTGATGCAAAATTTGGGCATAATAAAAGAGGTCTTTCATCTCGTTAATAAGCCAAGATTTTCTGCCACCCTCGATCAAACAATAATACGGCGATAGACCTTTACCTCCCAAATGTGCTAACACGTCAACAGACCTAAAGAGAAGCAAAATTAAGAAAGTATACGTTAAACGCCTAGAATTAAATCGGAGTAGATAGAAGAATTTATTTTTACAATTAAATTTATGCATTACGTTCAACTATTAAAATTCATGATATGTGAAGAAAATTTTTCGATTTTCGAATTTAATTACTACAATTACTAGACTGCGAATGTTCGTGCAAGTTCATATTTTTGTGGAAGAAAAATAAAGATGCGGGTCTTGGATGGAAGTTTATTACCTCATTCATGTACAGAGTGAATTTGGTAACTGGGCCGAGTTATAACTCGGTTGTTATTGAAGATGGAAAAAAATTGTAGAGGAAAGTAACGCGGCTTTTTACCAAAGTACATCGGTGCAATTGCAAATACTACTCTATGATTTTTTTTTCATCAATCGATTCCTCGTGCTACTCTAAATAAAAAAATATTAGGGTACAATCGTGAAAAAGTGATTTTATCGAAATACTTTTCGAAATATTTACCTCTTTTTCCAGCATCTACAGTAAATGTTCAAATGTTCCACTTTTCATCACACTGTTCAGTTGTTCCTCTACAATTTTTTCCTATCTTCAATAACAACCGAGTTATACCCGGTTACAACTCGGCCCAGTTATTAGATACACCCTGTATACTGAAAATGTATTTTTCATTTTGCATAATATTATACATGTGTTTTGCGTATTTCATTCAAACGGCATACACACAAATATAATACGTATTCCGTACATATGTAACAACATATTCATCTCGGAAAATACGTTTTATTCGTGATCGATCGTGCAACTTATTTTATCCATGATCAATGGTAATTTATTGTTATTCGAATTATAACAATTAAAAATGACAATATAAATCATACTATGCTTCGTGCACATTTAGTTACATATTTCTCGAATATTCTGACATATTTTATTCGCATTAAACATTTGCACAAATAACAACGATAAAGTGAATCAGTATTCAATGGTAATATCTACTATTAGATAGACCGTAGAAAAAGTAGGTTCACGTTCTCGTGAAAATTTATTTTTCTGAACGAATAATTAAAATTGTTTACAATATTTCTTAAACGGCCAGTAAAAATGATAGAAAACAGTGAATTTAATTACTGTAATAACATTTAGTATTATTAAAAAACGTGTTTGAAAGAGTAACATTTACCTGCACTTTATCTTCCACATCAACACACACGGGTCATTGTAGCCAGAAGTGAATAAAATATTTCCATCGCCGTTAGTACAGACATTAGTAATCTATTGAAATTGGACTTGTATATATCGGGGTTTTGTCAACCTAAATATGTACATTTGCAACTTTTTTTTTTTTACCTCTCGTGGATGTCCTATCATTCCCAAAATTTTGTACGGGTTGCCGTCAAAAGGAAGTATTTGAAGACCGATCTCCTTCTCAGTTGCAAATATCATGTATCTACCTTTCGTGTAATCTCTACCGGGTAACACCTACAACATTAAAATCACGCTTATTTTAAATACAAAACTATTATTTCCTACAAATGCACAAAAATAAAAAATCGTATGATTTATTACCTTGAAATGTTTGACTGGTGAACCATAAAGTGGACCCAAGAACGTCCCCCGTACCGCTTTCGTTATGTCATTCAACAATCTGTACTTGTACTAATTATATAACAAATATTGTAATATTGTGCAATATAAAATGTTAAATACAAAGTGTAAAGTATAGTTATATTTGTGTTAACACGTTATATAATGAGAACTCTCTGAGACTATTTGTTAACAAAACTTTATCAGCTTGTAGAATTCGTTAAGCTGAGTACATCTCGTTTTGGGAGGTAACCGGCGAATTGTTAATAAGTTATTAACGATTAACATCAACGGTAGCTAAAATAGCGAAGTGCAATTTCACCCCTTTTCCTAAATAAGGTTATTTATGTGATATGCTGTCTTCTGATTATAACTTTATTTAATAAAAATATTTTATTATTTTCAATAGAACGTATAATAAATACATCAGAAGCCTCTTTCCTTCGCATTATTTATAATTTATTAAAAAGAACAAATCAGGCTATTCAAGTGAATGCCTATGTAGTATGTGTATAGTACAGTAGTGCACGCATAAGCGTCCGCAGTCGGAACTGAATGGAAGTGGGGAGGTGACTTCTGCGAATTTAACTAAAGAAAAGAGAGGAGATGTATATCAAGCGTCAGTTGTTCACATTCAGGAGTCTATATCGAATACTGTGTTTCACTCGGCACGCTCCAACTCCACTCCGGAGTCCTATTTCCAAGAATTGGTAGGGATAGCGGCGGACGTTGAAGTGTGCAAAAATGCGGACGCTTATGTGTGCACTACTGTACTTACTGTATATGGTAACTCGATGAAAATAAGAAGCATTTAATTAAAGTTCCAATTTAATTATTTGGTGTGCAGAACAGGCAAAAAGTTTTGCTCTACTTTTCTCATTTTGTCGTATTTATTTGGATTTGCAAAAAATTCATCAAAACATTACGCAATCTATTGAGTTTTGTAATTACGACAGAACAGAACCGAGTTTGGGCCCCGCGGACACTTTTACGTCGGGGCCCTGTAACAATAACCAGAGTTGGGTTATTCGGGAACGTCGGTAAAAACTCCGAAAAACTACTGAGAAGCTTTACTTATTGTCTGCACGTACGGTAGAGCAGACGCGAAGCGAGATTTAAGAAAGCAATCGACAATTGCGAATCCATCCATGTAGTAAATAAAATAGAATTATGAGCTAAAGGCCCGGCGTATATTTCTTACACACAATTGTTTCTTATCATTAGCAGTGCCAATATTCTATACGTGTAAGCATTTTATATTTTAGAACTTAAATTGTAATTAACTATAATTGACACTTCGTTAACTTCTTTGCTTTCAACACGGAGTATAGATGTACTCACGGTATCATGTACTCAATATATAATAGATGTATAGATGTGCTTAACGAATTCCACAGTTAATCATTTAATAATACATATACAGGGTGTCCTCAAAATCGTGGTATAGATATTTCCAATTAGGAAAAAAATTACAAATCAAAAATAGCTTACTAGAATTGTTAATGTGAATAAATTTTATACAATGCTGTAAATTAGTTGAAAGATGATGAAGAATTATAAGTATAAACACATA
>NW_017100263.1:1422864-1424546 GCF_001263275.1 Habropoda laboriosa | reverse complement strand
ACTTAATTTTCTTATTGTTAAAAATACTAATTCTGTTTATCTAAAATACATATCTTTGCAATTTTAAATATTTATTACTGGTTAGCCTAATATAGGTTAATTGTAGTATTTTTTTTATATATTAAGCAGAAAGAAATTTAAATATTAAGAGAAAATTAAGGAGGCAAGATTTAATGATTCCTCAAGGATACACAATATGATGTTAGTAGTCATTGTGTAGGTCATGCATGTTTGGCTAACTATATTTGGACAATTAACATCAAATAGGATGATGGATTTAAAGAAAATGGGTAAATATTTTAGCTTTAGTTTTTGAATCATTTAAATTTTCAGATTGTGTCTATAATGCTTTATATTCCTCAAATCAAGATCTCAACTATAAAACGTAGATGTATGTATATATTGTCAAATTTAAATCAGTCCAACGTTATTCCTCAACAACTATTTGGATTTTTAAAACCATTTTTTAGAAAATTATTTGGTATTGAAGAGAATGATGATATTCTTGATTTCAATCCTGAAGGCCTTAAAGGTCAACATTGCTTTTTAAAATTTTTTAAGATCACTAGTTTAAGATTTCAATTTGAAGTTTAGACCAGGTTAATCGAACCTTTTTTTGTATATAATTGAAAACAGTATGGCGTGCAAATGATGTGTTTAGCTGATTCATCTAGTAAGATTGAAAACTACAGAAATATTTATATTTTTTTAAACTTAATAATTAAGCGATACCCTCTCGTGTTGATTCAAAGATTCACTTTTGTCCTGAAATGAATTCATAACTATTTGAAACATTTTCATGCTAAAATACCCCTTAAATTACTGAAAGAATTTTGTAATTGCAAATAGTTTTCAAGAAATAACGCTGCATTGATTTGAATGAATTTGAATACAGGATGTTCGACAATTTAAAGGGTGATTCTAGAAGTCAAAATAAGACGAGAATCAAGAATAACAAAATTATGTTTGTGGCTTCGCTTTTTACCAACCAATCTAAAGCACGTCAAGACACAGAGGCATATGATCGACATCTTACTTCACACAAGTCGTAGAGAAGAACCTTTGAAGTTCATTATATGTATCCCCTATGTCTTGACATGCCCTATGCCTTTTCTCTTTTACTTCGTTCAAATTCTTACCATTCGCGAGAACAACGCTAATCCAATATACCACGAACACCTTGTGTATATGATAATAATAAAAATTCGTTGTTATACTGTTAAAAATCTGTTTTC
Organism: Habropoda laboriosa; assembly: GCF_001263275.1. Taxonomy (NCBI): domain Eukaryota; kingdom Metazoa; phylum Arthropoda; class Insecta; order Hymenoptera; family Apidae; genus Habropoda; species Habropoda laboriosa. The sequence continues at coordinate 1,423,311 of NW_017100263.1, read as the reverse complement.
ATACGCTAATGTACGAGTAAAAGAAGGAATTATTTTCCGTTAAAAAATTCCTATTTAAAATTCGTATTTAAAATATATTGCAAAAAGGTGTTGTGGGTCACTGATGCATTTGCACACTACTGTATTCTACAAATGAACATGTCATGTTCGTTATATTATATTTTCCAGAATTAGTTAAGTGATTATCGGAATATTACTTCTGAATTAGAAATGATTAGAAATCCTTCAACGCCCAATTGAGGATACCAGGCGAGACAAAGGGGAATTGCATTGCACTCAATTTTATGAGATTCCAGTATCTTTAGGCCAGGGAAAGGGTACGGTCCACTGAAAAGTATAAATCGGTTATAGAATTTGTCCTATAAAAGTACTTTCCTGAACTGTTACGAGCATCGTATTCGTCTATTTTACCTATTTTTAAGATCGTACTCGATCAAATACTGATCT